>NC_092560.1:2472500-2652500 GCF_037038585.1 Patagioenas fasciata | reverse complement strand
GCACAATTTAAAGAAAAAAAAAAAAAAGAAAAAAAAAAAAAAGAAAAAAAAAAAAAGAAAAAAAGTTACATATTTTTAAGCTGCAAATGCACAGCTGTGAAATTCAAGAAAAAGCTGTACAATTTTCACTTGCAAATTTATGGATTCATGAAGTAACATCATTGTGGTTGGCGGATGATATGATTGCTGGCTCTCTTCCTATTCACCCTGCCTTTTCATACCTTTTGACTATTCTTAGGATCAAAACCACATTTTTATTCTTAGTTTATTTACAAAAAGCTAATCTTTAATTCTGATATTGAAATTACAATGTAGAGGATAATATTTTTATGATAATTTATTTCAATCTCATATTGCATCCAATCTCACAGTGCATTTGCAACTTGTTTTTTAAATATAGTAATTCACATTTTGCTTTTGATAGGGTGACAGGCAAACCTCTTTTCTTCCAAGAACTATTCTTTCTCACAAGATAAATGCAATAGGGTCTCAGAATTAGTGTGGTTCATTTTTTGCTTCTGTACAAATGCTCAGTGTGGTATTTTCTGTGATAGTAGTATTTTTTATATGAGATCAGAGAGTTTATTTTTTTCATAATTCAACCTAAAATTTAATTGTGCTATGAAAGGCAGTACGAAATCTTCCTTATATCATATATTTTCATACCTTGTTAGAAATAGGGTGAAAAGTAGGATGTGAATGTTAATACCCTGTAAAATTTGACAGTATCTGGCATCGTCAGAACCAGCACTTCTAAAGCATTTCATTTATACTCACTTTTACTTAAGTTCAGTGCTGCTGTCTCAATTTAGACCAGTTCAGGCTCTGGCTCACAGTTAAGTCACCTTGCAAAGAGACTAACTGGAAAAGTTCAGAGAGGTCCTGAAAATATCTATAATTGGTAGATCCGCAGAGTCAGGGTAACACCACTGTGAAAATCATGGGCAGTGACATTCAGCCATCGACCTCAATAGCATTTCCCAGTTCTGAGATGATAGGACTCAAGGTGTATTTCCCTTTACTGTTACAGCCTCCTGTACCAGAGATATATAAACCATCCACAGATGTTAAGGATGATGTGGTAATTGAAATTCATGTTGAATCTCACAGTATTTGTCCACTTTTTTTTTTTTTTTTCTGTTCAACATCATGGTGTTTTCGCTTCAAAAATGTGGACAGCGTGGTACCCACATGGAGAGGAGAAAGGCACCATGATTTGCAGGCCAGGGTGGACCATAGACTAGAGCCCCATCCGTTCCGAAAAATCTTCTGTAGAACATTGACTTGTGGTACATCTCCTTGGGCCATAACCAACCATATGTGAAATAAAGCACATTTATTCCACACAATGAGTCACCAAGACGTTACTAAAACACAGGCCAAGAAAGAGCCAAAAATGAGGAGTGTAAGCTTTACAGTAAGCCTTGATCTATCTCCTTACAGGTAGAGGTAAAAACATATTTTAGCAGGGCTAAAGTTAGAAGTATGGTCTTTTTTGGGGAAGTGTAGCTCTTTTTTTTTTTAATTATTTTTTTTAATATAACACCTTTTCTAATGTGACCTGCACATGTTTAAAGTCATAGCTAATTTAGCCATTCTTGTTGTTTTCCATGGGCAGTTACATAGCATACAAGGTACACTACATAAAAAGGTTACCCTGGGTTCCTTTGCTGCTGGATATAAATGTACATTATAATGCACTGAATAGGCTAATTAGGAATTAAATATTCCTTTAAAATCATTTTAAACTCAAATTATGCTGACAACCGAATTTTTTTTAGCTCTTTCTCTAATAGTTGTGTTAGACATTGAAGAGCTGTGCTCCAAGTCTTGACACATTGTTCTGACTTATGCTCAATAGCAAAGCATGGCTCTAGGGAATAGTTTTGAACCAAAGTACCTGCTTGTGACAGGTGAACTCCAGTTCTCCCGGTTTTTAACTACAAGACCAGTATTCTCTCCCAGAGTTTTCAAACCCTTCCCCCGCCTTTTTCCCTGTAAAATCTGCAGACTCCCCAGGAGTTTAGTGCAGTAATAGAAAAGGTGACAACCTTACATCTAACATTTTTTTCCCTGCACTTTGCTAGATGTGAATTAACTGACAAAATTATCAAATGAATTTTGAGCAGTCGTGCTAAGCGAGCATCAGATGAAAAGCAGAGCTTAAATGGGTAAATAAAAACTGATTTTACGGCCATCCCCAGTAATCCTATATATAATATTTCAGATGAAGATTAAAAGCACGAGCTGAAGAGAAAACATTTTCAGTGCCAGTGAAGTTAAAACACGTCAGCAGCATTTTCTTCTGTGTATATTGTCTCACATACAAGAAAGGATGGATTGAATTCATATCTGAAACAAGACAAGATTTTCCATCTGACCTCATTATGTGTTTCTCTGGAGTGCATCCCCGGTTTTCTGCCTGAGCTAAAATGCGTGCGGTGAAAAGCGAATACAAAGCAGCTCTGCACTGCTGTTACCAAATCATTTTAATAAGATGGAGGTATTTATTGTTTTGCCACAGTCATATCTTAATTCTAAGAGTCATTAGCACACACTAGATCCCTTTGTTAAAGCAATCCTTGTAAGCGGAGGCGTGAACTAATGAGGGGCTTTATGCGTTCCAGCGCAGTTGGCAGCAGAGATGAAGTAGCATTACAGTATATCAGAGAGATTTATACTGAGAATTCTTAATAGAAAGATTTTTGGGAACTTGGCCGTCATCTCCTTATAAATAATTAAAATTAACAAATTATCATTGTAGTAATTCAGGCAGTTTTGCTTTCTGTCAGCATCCACAGTATAGTCAAGGTTATTTTTCCTTTGTTGTAATTTGCAGGATTTTTCATCTTCTCGGAATATTTGTCCTTTGTACCTGCAGCCTTTTCAGAGGTCAAAACCCACTGTAGATGCTGTTCTTGCAGTGGCAGATTTTTTAAACACTTAAACCTCTTCCAACTTGGCATAATGGTGATGTCATCAAGAATTTTTAAAATATTTGTGGTTTAGTGTAGCTCAGAATAACACTTTTTGCTCCTGCTGCTGTGATACCACATTAATGCTCCCTTACCTTCACTTCACAGAACATAAACAAAGTGTTGAAATTATTCATTTCCAAACTGTGCATGCCTTCATCTATCCCTATATATTAAAATTACATTTTGAAGCTGCGTAATTTTGCTTTCCTCAAATGTGCCGGATGGTTACAATTAATGTTTAAGTCAGATTAGATGACTCCTTGTTGTTTTCCATGGGCAGTTACATAGCATACAAGGTACACTACATAAAAAGGTTACCCTGGGTTCATCAGGAGTCATCAGAAAGGAGTCATCAAATGGTAATTCTCCATCAATCATGGGACACCATAATTTGTTCATGATTTTTTTTTCCCTTTGTGTTTAATTGATATTAGCAAGTGTGACTAATAAAGCTGGAGACAGTTTTCAAAACCACCTGTCTGACTTCTGAGACTCCACAGGTAAAGAAAGTCTTTATGTAACTCCACCTCACTTTTCCCAAAACATGTACATCCAAGAGTGTAATAGCTTGTTCTCATAGATCGGAAGATATAAATAACGTGATATATTCCAATCTCTTATCCTGCACCTAGCTAAGGTTTGTTCTGTTGTAACTAGCTCAGTTAAAAACAACATTATCCCTAGTAAAATAGTTATACCTGAATAGCAAGCTGCATCCAATTCTTTTAGGAGTCTAAGTCTCAACAACCTACAGCAGCTTTGGCTTTCCAGTGCTTAGCGCATGTTTAAAATTTTAAAATCATTATCACATTACAGTGTTACTAGAGAATAGTATTAATGATAATAATATCCATTGCCAAGCTACAGCAAGCCAATAAATTGATATTTAAAACCCAGGAAAAGATGGAAAGACATTTCAGAGGGAGGTGGAGAGGAAAAGTTTCACCCTGACAAAGGAGACTCTGACAAAGACCTATAGGTGCCCTCACTAGAATGTATTCAATGAGCACCCAAGAATTGTTAGATTTCAGATACAAGAAATAGGGAAGGGGCTGAAATGGATCCCAGTATTTAAATATTTGGGAAAAAAAAAAAAAAAAGAGAGAGAATAATCAGTTTGTTTAATTAAATAATCAGTTGTTCCCTGAACACTGAGGTAGCAAGAGTCATAAATCAAACCATAGCCATACTACATATGGTAAGAGTCTGTATTGTGATCTTTGATCATGATTTGGGGTCAGAATTTTTGCAGGAAACCACAACTGAGGAGTTGTTCAGGCGACATAATATTTCTTTTCCTTCTTATCTTAAGCAAGAAAGTCTTAACTCTCATAAAACTGAAGAAATTCCATTTTCTTGATTTTCCTCCATAATTCTTCTTAAAAAATAATAATTTTGAGCAATTTTCCTGCTGTTTTACTAAAAGGACTTGTCAGTTCCTTGGAAGAGGAACTTCATGTTGAAGATCTGAATCAGTGTAAAAGGACCTAAGTTATGGAGATGTGTTGAAGAAAAGGGTCCGAAATTTCATTCATTGCCATCAAGGTTGAGCTCATTAGCAGCTGAAGAGACTGAAGCACAGGTTGATTAGGTCCCACGTGCACAGCTGCTGTAGTGTTTAACATACATATCCTCTTAACTTAGTTTTAAGCTCTGAAGATGTATTAAAGCATTTTCCATGGGACACAAATTAAGTGACTATTTTGTGACCAGAAATTCCCTTATATTTTGGCACAAGTCCCACTTAAAGGGGTTAAAACACGTGAGAAGGTGTGAGATTAGGCTAGTTGTCCTGAATTCACAAATTCTGAGGAAAAGACGAGCCTGAATCAAAGTTTGGTCAGAGCGCTTCCAAGGTGAAGAGACTTCTACTTTGAGATTAGATTTGGGATTGTTTTCAGGATGAATAGCAATCCACTACTTAACACTTTCTCCCTTTGAAGACTGTTGGGATGTGGATTTTTACTTCAGTTTTACAATTAACTTCATCTCATGCAAATGACTGAACTCCTGACATTAATGTTTTCACCAATGCTTATGTCTCTCAACAGCAGGTCATCTTAAAGTCCATATTGCGTGTGTTATGGTCCTGGTAGAGATAGGTAAGGTGAGGACAGAGAAGTGAACCTAAATTTGAAATACTCGTGCCTTTTTTTCTGCTTAAAGCAGAGCTTTAACCTCACCTTATGCCAGCATTTTTGTGTCTATAGCTGTTGGCGAGCTTGGTGTTGTAGGAGAAAACCTTCTTCTCACTTCTATTAGGAGCAAGCAGGTTAAATTAGGTGCATCAAAATGCATTGCTACTCTACTCAGGGCCCGGGCAGGGCCGCAAAACAATAGAGCGAGGGGAGTGAATGCTTATCAAGAGAAAGTTTACTTTCGGTGTTAAGAATTAATTTAGCCGAATTGGTGCAGTGGAAGTGGTAAACACAATCCCCCTCACTGTTGTTTGTCAGGGTGTATTATATCACCTTGGATTGCTTTGTCAATAATCTGCCCGGCCTGCAAGCTAGAAATCTAAGATTGCCAGGATGAGTGACAGGCTGGAGATAGCTGATAATTCTAAGGAATTGGAGGTGTAAAATCTTTAAGGACCATGTCTACAGTATAAATGCCAGGGTATCTCCACATCACTCTGTACTTACAAAGGCAACAGCATTGTTAATGGCAGCCTGTCTGTCCATCAAGTTTGCTACAGGAGGATTTATCCCTTTTTCACTCCTTATCTTCCCTTACTGTGTTTATTTCTAAACCAGCTGCAGAATAAATTGCCTCTTGTCTTCACCTCCTACACTGAGTACAATGATATGTTCTGTAAAGCCTTAAACCATGGTGTTTTTCAAGCATTTCTTTTTCAGAACAGCAACTTCTAAATTTGTTTGTGTACAAGTACACTCAGGCCTTTCCATTTTAGGCACTGTAAACACAGGTTGTTTGTGGTTTTTTTTCCCCCTCTTTTTACTTTACTACTTTCAAGATTCATAAATCTGTGCTTTATTGCTAAGATGTTTGAAATACAGAAGGGAAGGCATAATAGAACTGGTTCAGCTGATTAATATGATGTGGATGTAATATAGCAAAAGCAATTCTTTTGTACAACACAAAATGTATTCAGAAAAATGACTGTAAAGATACCCTGACATTTCATGTTTGTTGTGTCTCAGTGACTTCTTTCTCAAGTAGGTACTTTGTAAATAAAACAAATGTTTTTTTTCTAGCTGTCAGCCTCATGAATAGAATCTGAAAGTCAAGTTACATAGCTGGTGGCCATGTAGTCATACTAAATGTTCCAGATTTGGCTAATTAGTCCATTGATTAGGACAGAAGACACAGTGTTAACATGCTGTCTCTTACTTCTGCAATGAAATGTGCTGAAATGTATTTTGTAATCATAAGGCTACTAAGGTCAGAGGTTTTTTAAGTAAGATGTCATTTACAGAATCACTATTTATCATAGCAGCTAGTGCACACACTGACCTGGAGATGGTTTAGATTGCCTCAGCATCTGCCTAAAACAAAATTAAAGGTATAATTAATAAATTATATATAATATAGTAATTAATAATTATTAATAATAATTATTTAATTTAAAGGCTACTAGTTGAAAGTGCTGGGTTATGTTATTTTGCCTACTTTTTTTGTATTTCCAGACATACAAGGTTTTTCTGTCTAATGCTCCGAATTAAGATCAAAACTAGAAACTGAAGAACCAGAACATGAAGAGGAGGATATTGTCATTAAAACTTTTTTTAATCAGATGCAAAGATTACATAATGAAGATTTTTATTAAAAGATATCACCAATATTATGTAATCAATAGCTGTTTGTTTGCTTACTTAAAACCTTTAAAAGAGTAAATAATAACCTCTCAGAAAACAAAGCAAAACAAAACCACAGATACCACAACACAGAACTTGGCATTCCAGTGCATTGTATTGGCAGTGTTAAACTATATTTGTTTGTTAAATCTACTTGGCTAAGCTATGCTAAATAAACATGAATTATATCTCTGTTTCACCTTAACATTCATTCTTCCATGAATACCTTCATATATTCCTCTGCTATATTTTCTCATTCAATGAAAAATGATATCTGACAACGAAACCCTTGGTTTCAGTTCCTACAATGAAAACAAAAGAGTTACTTGATAATTACTGAATAAAATCCCATTAGCCAGACATACACATGGAGGTGGGCTTTTTATTTCTTCTGAAACTCATCACCAAACTCTGGGGTCAGAATTTATTTCTGACAACACAGTTATGCAGACAGAGGTAACAGTCAGATGAGCCTTTTGAGAAAGTGTAAGTTGTCATAAATCCAAAAAACCAACAAAACAATCCTGTCCTCCCATTACTCCTCATTTCCACCTCTATAGTGCTTTCATAGGTATTTTGCAGTCTTAGAGTGAAGAGGACTGAGGAATTACATGAATTAACCTGATGGTGGTTGCTGCTGTTGTTAATTATTTCATTATTATTATTACTTAATAGCAGTCTATTATTACTAACAATAACAATGGCAACTAATAATATTATTAATAATAATTGTAAAAATAACTGCGTTTTTTAAATTAGTGTTTTGCTTTGATTCACACAGACTGTTTCACTGACCTAGCTCAGAAAGTGGTCACCAAAGCCCTTGTACCCACCAAAGGGAATGGGTTATGAAAAGGTGACAGATTAGCCAGAAATGGCGTCAAAGGCAAAGCTGTTTCTTTCAATGGTGATATCAGTTTATGCTGGTATAAATTGCTTATCAAACTGTATTCTAAGATGCTCATACCTCACTCATCTATTCTAACTATAATATTAGGTGCTACCCCAGAAACTAGACTGGAAATTGTTATATTTTATACTTATATTTCATGGAGACGTGAAAGATGCTTAACACAAATCAAGTATATCTGAAGGTTTGTGTCAGTAACATACTGAACATCAATGTTTGATTTCATACCGTTCAATCATTTATTCAGTGGCTGTGGTATGATCCATCGATGACATCATCACTGATGACATCATGACAGCAGTATCAAGTAGCACAATTTAGTTGACCATTACTGAAAAGTATTTTGATAGGTAAGGTGTTGAATTTGTGAATCGCATCCAAAGTGTGGTTCAACTTGACTCAAAAAGACAGGTTTATTTACCACAGTCTAGCTATTCATATATAACACCAGCTTAACCATCTCTTTATAAGAGTACATCTCTTCCAGGATTCAGGTTGGAATAAAATATAGCAGTAATCTCACTAGAGTATTTGTATCTAGGATGTATTTATACCTATTGGCTCAAAGTTGCATGTTTATGAGAATTTACAGGCATATATAAAATTAACACAACATCTAAAGCATTTAGCAGCCCTTGATTCAAGGTCATAAGCATAGTTAAGAGGAAAAGGATCTTTTTTTTCTCTATAGATCTAGTTTTTCAAATTGAGCCTTGAAAAGTCAGTAGTTTGTTTGTTAGCACCCTCTCTTTTATTGAGAATGATTTTAAATTCTTTTTTTGTTTGTTTTTTGTAGCAAGCATTTATCCTTTTCTTGAATAGTGTTTCCTCCACTAATGTGACTACATTCCCAGAGAGCTGAGCTTGGTCTCGGCAAACCCTTCAGTAGAGTTAGTTGCTTGCAACTCTTTATTATAACTTTTTCTTGCTATTTCCTCTACTTGGCTATTGCATTTACCCTCCATCTGCCTCTGCAGAGGTTCGTGCATTGTGCAGCATCTGATACTCTTTTTCCTCAGAGGATGTATTTGTTGCCTCTTTTGTGTGCCAGGACCTCCTCTTGATGTTGTGCCAATGACTGTAAGTCACATTCTCGAATGCAAAAGTGTCTTGTCTTCGGATCACAGCTCCTGCCTCTTCTCCCCACTCATGATGCACCATGAAAGACAGGAGGTGAAATGTTCACAAGAGTCACTAAAGTTAAACAAAAGGGCTTTCTAAAACTAAATAAGTCATTGATTTGAAAGGCAGGATTCATAACCATATCAATTATAAATAATACGGTTTAGGCTTTTTGCTAAAAATACTTCCAGTCCCATAACATGGAAATAAGATGCATGTCCTTTGTTATTAAGTCAAAATACAACCTACATTTTATCTAACTTCTGATATATAACATGATTGTCCACTGTACCTTTGCAAGGGCCCACCTAAAAAGGAAGCAGTGAAAACTACTTTTTGGCAAAAACTCCCTGGGTTAGTGCCCAACTTTGGAGCTTACAGTCATGCGGGGGATGTATGGTTTTAGTCCCACTAAGAATTCTGGGGAACAATACCAGAACTATAGTAGCATTGTGAGTAAACGTGGAAACATCAGCAACTCCCCAACATCCAGCACATTCTTCAGGTGCATTGAGCTGCAGGGGCCAAGCATGTGTTATTTTTCCGCTTTATTTCTGGGAATACAGAGAAAAGAGTGTTCACCAAGAGTTTTCACAGACCTTGAACTATATGCACAACCCTTCCCGAGTCATATGGTGCCTCAGAGGAGATATATTCACATCGTTTTCCCTGCATATTTGGATCTGTAGGAAATTTTTTTGACCTATGTTTTCACTTCAGTCAAAAAGTAATAGATTACAGTGTTCAAGGAAAACTGCAAAAATGGCAACTATAAGGTTTATAGAAAGAAAGATGATGGTCATTTAGATAGAACTTCTGTATAACTGTTTTTATGTGAAATAAATTCCACCAGCTGAGTAAGTCTTTTGTGAGACATTTGACTCCAAAGCAGAACAACCATCATCAGTCTAAGGAAGGGTTGCTGCAGATGAGGGCATTTATATGTAGCTGAGATCCAAATACAAGATGGATTTGAAGTGACACATCTTTGAGCAGGCAAGCTATTAACAAGATTGTTCTTTATCGAGGACATTCAATAACCAGATCATCTATAACAAGATAATCTTGTGTGAGAGATAAACTCAGCATTTGTCCCATGATGAAACAGTCCAGAAAAAGTAATAAAATACTGAGGAAAAACTGTGAACAGATCAGAATGGGAGTACTGAATAAAAGCACAATAAAGGCTCACTGAGTACCTGTGCTTTTGTTTTCTTCTTGTGTTTATTGCTCAGACACATTCAGAGGGTGGCAGTTTTGGAGGGGATCCTATTGTTAAATAGAAAATGGAGACAGAAAATTAGGTTTGCAAGATGCTCATGTTTGGAGGTAGCAACAAAAGATTTATTGGGTTTAAATGTGCCTTTGTTATAAAGTTTTTCTGTTCTTCTAAACAATGTAATTTGTGTCTGCTGAAGCAAAATCTTTGTGGTGTAACTACATCTGTATCAGATTCATTCACAGCAATACTTTTGAGAGCTAAATATCTATTGTATTTCTTACAGCAAGAGTAGTGTAGCTGTAGTGGAGGTTCTCTCTCTTCAAATGCTGGGGAAACAGGAAATTTGGAAACTGCCATATAGATTAACATTCTGTGACTTTTCTAAAAAATATGTAATAATCTGTGCTGTAACAATGGTCAGCATCTGATGCTCTAATATTGTTATAACACAGCGGACTTCTATAGGTTTAGATTGCACTATCAAAGTGCTCTGAAAAGATTATCAAAATCAATCATTTGAAGATCCAAAAGAGGTAGACAATCATTGTTTCTGTGATAGAGATAATTCAAATGCCCTGCTCATGGCTGTGGAAGGAGTCAGTGTCTGAAACAGTTGCAGAAATCAGAATTTCCTGTTTCCCAAGATTATTTTTTTTTAAATATTAAAATTTGAAACATGTTCTCTTCTTCAGCAGGTAGTCAGTTTGTCATAAACATGAATATTGGTGTCCCTTGTAATTTTATTCTAATGATATTCTTCATAGAAATAATCCTTTAGAAATCAGCATTTGCCACAATAATATTCTGTAGCAGGGAATGTCACAGATGAATGATGTCTTTATATAAGTCAACACGAGAGTAATGAGGAGCTATCACTTCTATATATGAATGTCCTTTTTTATTTCAGTAAACCTGTTATTTTTACGTTACTACAATTGCAACTACCATGCAACAAGTATTTTCTCTTCCTGGTAAATCCCACATGAAGAGTTTTCTTTGCTCTTTTTGATTTTTCTGTTTTGTATCTTTACTACAACTGAGAATGATTATCATGGCTTGGGTCAACCCTATGGCAGAGAACACTGTTGCTAAAGCAGTAATATACGTGTTGAGAAAAAATCATTATAAAATTGATTTAGGAATAGCTGGACACATTAACTCATGTTTCTACTCCGCTGGCTTTTTGTTGGGTGCTGGCATGCATTTGTTAATCTATAATTTAAACACTGTGCTTGTGGAGAGTGGCTTGCAAGGTGATGGCGAAGAAGAGGAGGATTAGGATGAAGAGACCTTCTTTCCATACAGAACACAGGAGTAGGAACTTCCTCGCTGACTTCTCTGCAGGTTGTACCTCAAAGCACCACAAGTCTGGAGAAAACAAACGAAAGACAAGACTGGTCAGCTACAGCGGGGGAAAGATCCTGGAAAAAACAAGCGTAATGACACTAGAAAATGGAGTGACAGAAATTTCCTGGTGGAAAAAAATTATTGTGCTGGAAAATGCTGTTTTGAGGAAATTTAAATATTCTTTGGAAACATGAAGATTTTCTCATATTTTCTGACAGAACTCGGCACGACTGCTGCCAGCTCACCCACCTCCCCAACAGCTTGCCTGGCAGCCCTGGGAGACCCAGCATCTCCAGGCTGCAGATGCAAGAGGTTTGGAGGGGCCCTGACTGCTGGTGTTGCCAAGCACCCAGTTGTATGGCAGAGAGCCTGGGAGCAGGTTCTCAGCCCTCTGGGAAACCTGAGCAGGTTTGGGGGATCCTGCCTCTCTGCTCCACTCTGGTGAGACCCCCCTGCAGTGCTGGTCCAGCTCGGGGTCCTCAGCACAGGACACACATGGAGCTGCTGGAGAGGGGCCAGAGGAGCCCCAGGAATGATCCGAGGCTGGAACAGCTCTGCTGGGAGGACAGGTTGAGAGAGCTGGGGTGTTCAGCTGGAGAAGAGAAGCTCTGGGGAGACCTTAGTGCAGCCTTTCAGTGTTTGAAAGGGACCCATGAGAAAGATGGAGACAGACTTATGAGCAGGGCCTGTTGTGACAGGACAAGGGGTGATGATTTTAAACTAAAGGAGGGAGATTCAGGCCAGACATGAGGAAGGAATTGTTGCCCTTGAGGGTGGTAAGAGCCTGGCCCAGGTTGGCCAGAGAGGTGGTGGATGAACCATCCCTGGAGACATCCCAGGCCAGGCTGGACGGGGCTCTGAGCAACCTGAGCTGGTGAAGATGCCCCTGCTCATGGCACTGGGTGAGCTCTGAAGGGCACTTCAACCCAAACCATCCTGTGATTCTGTTATCCTGTGACTGATTTATGCTGAAATACCAAATTGATAGGGTTGGGTTTAGTAGCGACGTTTGTGTTCGTTGGTTTGTTTGGGCATTTTTTTGTTGGTGGTTGTTTCCCACAACCTTAAATTCTTAGAGAAGATTTAAAAATTCTCATACCCTGGGATTTTTTATTCAGTGCTGGATTTTGACTCTGCTTTTGAGTTTCAGGCTTTCCTGCAGAGCTAGAAATGCAGGTTCTGATCTGCCCTGAACCTCCTCGGTTCTCACCAGGAGAGATTTTCCTTTCCACCTGTGGAAAATCAGGCTCCTATCAGAGAAAGAAATGACTGCATCTCAGTGCAATGATTTATTCAAGAATCTCAGAGGGGCAAGGGGAGAGTATCACTAAGAGGAAAAATGCTTTGTGGGACTGTGATACTTCAGGATGAGAAAGCTACACCGGTGTGCCAAGAGGAAATATTTCTGTCATATTTTGGTTTTATCACTACATGTGTGTGGGTGGATGGAAGCAGCTCAGCAGTTTTGTTGCCGTCATATTTTCTATTTTATGTTTATTTTTGTTTAAAATTTTGATGTTTAGTTCAGAAGCCAGGAGAGGGAGACATCCAAGAGCAAGGGGTTCGTGATAGTGATCTTTTCAGGTTGCTTTTCTTCTTCTCACCTCTCTTGTTGTTGGGTTGGTCAGGATGGGAAATTGTTTTTATAAGCTGCTGGGACGAGTCACCACATTTTCAGCTGTAGAAGTCAAGACTTTGTTTTGAGTTGCAAGCTCATAATAAATGAGAGCCAGGTGTTCAGTCTTTGATTTGGCCACTGATCAGGGCTTTTTGCCTTAATTTTATTTGTACAATGGTGAGATTAACTTGGCTGTGGAGTCAGTACGATACCATGGACTATATTTCTTTGGTTTCCTTCTCAGTCCTTAATAAAGACAAGAAATACAGGGAAATATACAAGTAGCTGCCAAATGTGAGTGAGACAGAGCCTCACTGAATGCAAAGTTATTCTAGTTTCAATATGTCTTTCTTTCACACTGTCTCTTCTCTTTCATCCTTTTCTCCTCACGTTACCAGCCATCTGATTTTCGTATCCATAATATGTCTTTGTAGCTGATTCAAGGCTCTAATAATTCCCACTGCAAACATTAAATGTTACTAATGGGATAATCTTGGTTTCAGATTCCTGCTGCTTTCTCACCCATTAGAGGTTCCCAACATTGGGCAATATTTTTATGAATTGGTTTCTCCAGCACATGTAAAGAGGACTTTTGGTAGCTCTACTTAGATACAAGGAGCAGAGTAGCCAATCTTAATAGTCCTCTGTAGGAGAAATGCATTGAAATACTTTGTTCACATCTGGACTGCTTTTTGTAAGCAGCATTCCATGCAGAATGAGGTAGTGCTACCAGTCACACACAGCACCCCTACTTAAATCACCTTTTACAGGCTATAGAAATGATCTTTGGAGGTTTAGGAATTCTGGCCATTACTGGAGGATTGCTGAAGCCGTAATTTACCCTTGTCATCTCCTTGTCTTGGAGGGAGGTTTGAGAAGGTAGATGCCCAGGAAGGATGAATGCAGGTTCATTGAGGAGCAAGAAGATGGAGCTGCCCAACCTTTTGGAAACCAGGAAGACAGCCACATAGACTTTTTTCCAGCTCTATTCACCTTGCTGATGTACATGGGAACTGGGCACAGTCTGACCACAGGTATAAGAGACCAGTAATATAAGGAGAACTACCCTCAAACATCCACTGACCCCTGTTTGCCCGGCCTCAAACATGGTATTAGCATGCCAATGAATTCCTGTTATTTTAATCTACACGTTTTGTAAGATCAGTGCAGCTTTTCTCGGATCTGCAAAACAAAAAGAGCCTGTGCTTGGAATATTAGTAGGAATGTTAAAGATAAAGATTTAGTTACTCTGGCAGAGACATGTGGAAAATCTTGCACAATGCCTGCCTGAGCGTTGTCTGGCTCTAGCTAATGCTATTAGTCTCCCACATACATGAGCATTAAATTCATTTATGAATATTTAAAATAAAAATAAAAATGTTGGCAGTTAAGTAGGAGAAATTATTTGTCATCTACACAATTTGTCATTAATCAAATAAAAGAACAGGGAGGGAAAGATAAAGGAGCAACAGAATGATGCTAGCTGATTTTTTCTTTTGTTTTCTTTCCTGCAGCAAATTTCAAAACCTGTTGAACCTGTCCTCATCACGCACTCTTCAGCTGCTCTCTTCCATTTATCATATGTAGCACTGAGAAAAGATATTTATAAGCTATTTCCCAATGGTAGTTAACATTTCTTAGGTGTGAAGTTTATTTCATTACACTGTCTGTTGAGGAAACCTCAGCATGAACACATCGAAGGGAAGAGCCATTCTCTGGGCAGTAGAGTTAGTGAGGTTTTGTCCAATTCTTGGTGCTTTTGTCATCCCATCCCGTAAACCCCTGATCTATTTTCTAAGCCTGAATTCATCTCTTCCAACCAATCAAACAAAAAAACCCTAAAAGCTATAGATAGATTAGATTAGATTAGATTAGATCAGATCAGATCAGAGAGAGAGAGAGACAGAGAGATAGATAGATAGATAGATATGATAGGTAGGTAGGTAGGTAGGTAGGTAGGTAGATAGATAGATAGATAGATAGATAGATAGATAGATAGATAGATAGATAGATAGATAGATATGATAGGTAGGTAGGTAGGTAGGTAGGTAGGTAAGTAGGTAGGTAGATAGGTAGATAGATAGATAGATAGATAGATAGATAGATAGATAGATAGATAGATAAATTACTACCTGTCTCCCTGGGGACCAAAGAGGGGAAGGTTGCAGTAAATTGCTGGTTTTCACAGCTGGCTGTCTTCCGATGGCAAACAGTAACATAAGCGATAGCAATTTAGTCCCTGGAAAAACAGAATCTTCTGTCGTCCAGCTTGTCCTGCAGTATGATACTATGGTTTAGCAATTTCGTTCTTCTCTCTGAGGAAGAAGAAAGGATTTAGAATGGAAATGCACTCTCTTACCCTTTACTTACTGCAACACTTAAACTTGCAGTCTTATGCAAACATACACTGAACTATTTCCTCCATAGCTGGAAACTATGCAATGTGATTTCCTTGGGACTGTACAAAGCAGAGAAACTTCTACCCAGCCCATTTGCTCATGTGCAGTACGATATTTTGAGTGGTCACGTCGCAAAATACAACAAGGTGACACAATTCAGCGGCCACTCAATGTTTAGTGTCCATACAGCATCACCAGGCACAGTTCAACAGAAACGGTTATTTCTGAGAACAGGTGTACAGGGGAAGAGTATTCAACGTTATTGCCTCTGGTTTGGGTTCCATCTTCAATCTCTCAGCTCATCAAGATTTCATCTTCATGCTGTGCTAAGTGTCTTCAGTTAGAAGTTTGAATTAAATAGTATTATTGCTTAAAAAAGCATTGATCATTCCTCCTAAATCAGATGAAGGTAAAGATCCTTTCAATTTATTGTCAGAGGGATCTGTATAGGGAATGTTTTCCTTTTAATTATTCCTCAATGTTTTTTATTAAGATGTTTCTGTACTAATACAAAAATGAGGGAGGAAGGGAAATCCTCACCAGTACACTTTGAACGGTGTGATAAATCAAGGTTTGTATAGCAATGAAATTGAGAAAGAATGAAGGTATGAAAGAATGAAAATAATTTTCAAAAACACAGTTTTTTACATGAACACTGGCACCACTGAATGTATAAAAACTGCTAATGAGATGACAGCAGTATCTTCCATATATCAGGGGCACACAAAATCATAATTTAACTTCAAACACATCTCTGGAGGTCAGCTGGTCCAACCCCCTTCTCAAATGAGAGCCAATTTAGATCAGGTTGCTTGGGGACTTGTCCAATCATGTTTTGATGAGCGCCAAGGATGGATATTCAACAGCCTCTCTGGGCAGCCTTATATCTAGATTAGCATTTTATTTTTACATCTGGAAGTGTGCTTTTGAAGTGTATCCATTAATCAGCCCCACTTTCTGCACTTCGGTTTGCTTTGTGGAGTGGTCTCGGGAACACAGACTGGATTCTTATTCCCTGGAAATGAAATGGAAATCAGGGTTCAGGAGAACATCTAAACTACTGCCATGGGTAACAGACATTCAATCCATAACAGTCCAGTCTGAGCTAAACACATATCGTGTGTATCTTGGTTCCTCAGCATCACGAGTTTCACATTCTGGATCCTTCTCTGTTGTGCCACATTATTACTTTTATCAGTACAGACCAATTTCTATAGTAAATCTGGAGGAAAAAAGAAAGCTGGTCCTGGGACAAGTCCTACTACCCAGTTTGGTTCTTCAGCCATTCTGAATCCTGGTTTCCAGGTTACACTAACACTAAATTATCTATCTTTTTAAAGCAGATAACTGTTATGCTGTTAATTTCCTTAGTTGGAAACTAAGATACATGCAAAGTTACATAGCAAGTTATGTTCAGTCTAGGAATTTTGTTACCCAGGATCCCTCATGTCCACATTTACACTTTCTATTCAATGTTACAAACCACACTTTAAATATTTGGCTTTTCTCATGAACATAAAGAAAAATAATTTCACTTACACATCTAGCATTTTTACATCTGGTTATGGCTTATTAGGGGATTTGTTTGTTCGTTTGTCTGGGTTTTTTTTTTTAATTTTTGTTATGGTAATGAAAGCAAACATAAGGAATGGAAATTGTTTCTTAAGTTGGAGAGAAATGAGGGAGAAAAATGACTTTGAGTTATGTTTCTGTAGCCTCCAAAAGTCCCAGAAACCTCACACTGGTTGCTCTGCAATTTCTGAGCTTTCTGTGTGGCAGATCAAGATAGATCTGAACAGCCATTATTGGAGGGAGCAATGCCACCACTGGTAGAATGGATCATAAAGGTCTTTATTCAGGTCTTCTTTTTTGAGGTGAGATGAGATGAGATGATATCGGGCAGAATGACCGTGCTACTGAGAAGAGTCAAGGGAGACTCTCTTGGAGGTCTTAAGGCCCTGAAAAGAATGTACATGATCCTACAGCATGCAGGCTACTAAACTAAAATGTGTGTGAGGAAAAATGGTCTGGAAGGAAAGAAGAAACTCTATAATCCTGTGTGACAGGTCCTATCCATGTGTTGCATGGGGACCCTTGTGAAACCTCATTGCACATGAGCTACTCAGCTCAATGGGTGTATTTGCTGTTCATCTCTTTACAGATGCTTAGATACATTGGAAAAATGCACCCTTCCAGTAATTTCTCTCTTTGGTAGAAAGGTGAACATCACAGATAATAATGAAAAGTAAAGCAGCATAAGTTTGAACCTGAAAGACTATATTCTGTCCAGAGGTGAAGAGACCAAGTGACTTGTCTCCAGTGGAGCTGCGAGCTTTTAAGAGCAAACATAGAATTTTAACTGCACCAGATAGTATTGAATCAGTAAATTGAATGAGACTTAATGCAGCAGGAAAGATAATAAGAAAAGAAGAACCAAACTATACTTAGACAGTGGTAACATTAGTGACAATCAGAAAAGAGAAATTGGATGACAGCACAGTGACTGTTAAAGTGTAAGTTAAACAATAAATGGATGTATTTTCTTTTCAATCTGAGTATTTAAGTTCTTTTAATGTTAACGGGAGATATGCATGCAATGGGAAAAAAACACTCCTTGAGGAAGCGGGGCAATTTCATTCTTAGTACATTTTATAGGACTCCTGGAAAAAGTGGAGTAGGAAATGCTGTATTTATGAAGAGCCCTGTAAAAGAGCCAGATCTTTGATAATGGGGAAAAATGGTAACTAGGATTTTAAGGGTTTGGGGGCAGGTATTATGGACTGAAGAGGCAAGTTCTGAGAGCTTTCCTTTTCCAACTGGCATTAATTTTCCTGGGTTCAGCCTTAGCCAGCTGCTCTTCATCCAGGTGCTGATTTTGGCTGGAGCATTAGGAGGATAAACGCTATATCCTGTAAACCATGAAGAGAATATTTGCATACTCTTTTATGTTTCCCAGAGAATTCAAAATATATGGTGGAAAATAATGACAGTATCATGTCAATCAACACACTAAGTGTCAGAAAATCTGCAGCGTCATTGACTTTCTTTGTCAAGAGAAGAACTCTTGACATTACGATCCAGTTGGTTCTTTGTTTGGCTGAATTATTTAGGAATGTTGTTTTGTATCTAATACCAACACTAATGAACCTCACTAGACTTCCTGATCATCAGAGCTAGACTGTGGTTTCCATGATAAACCTATCAAAAATTAAACATTACCTGAGAATTAGTGTCTGACATCCCAGAAGAAGAGTCATTCACTAAAACATATTTTCAGGAGAAATGCAGTGCTGCAGTTTATAGCTCAGCCAACTCTCTGTTGTCTCCCCTCTACATTCCTTATTGAATTTATATTATTTTTTAAAAAATATATACAAAATATCTTACCAAGAACTCCTGTTTCTCAGTGAATATATAGTTGAGCTTAACACTATGGTTGAGACCATGAGGAAGTGTGTCTTCCCATGGGAAAAAACGCTGACATAGCTGTATACAAAACCTTTTTTTCCTGGAGAATGCATCTACACTGAAGAGTACACATAACTGACTCTGAAGCTTTTAATTAATACCTATTTGTGCAGTAATTCATTCATTTTAAGGACCTGACATAAGTCTACCAAGAAAAGTGACTAGCATGCAATATCCACCCAGGCTAAATAAACTGCTGCATTCCCATTGATAAGTGAGACAGTGGTAAATCAATCTGGAGACGTATGTGGCCTATAATATGATAGTTTTAGCTAGGAACAAAAAAGCTTTCTATGAGAGGTGTCCTCAAGATATATAGATTGGTCTCTCTATCTATCTATCTGTCTATCTATCTATCTATCTATATATCTATCTATCTATCGATCATCTATCTATCATCTATCTATCTATCTATCTATCTATCTATCTATCTATCTATCTATCTATCTATCTATAATTTTTTGCAAGCTCTGTGTCTTTTCTATGACTTTGTATATTATTCTAATAAAGGTAGCTGGTCCCTATTACAGTTTTTCACACTTTCTATTACCATTTTTTATAAAGAACAGTTTCCTAGAGCCAAATAGTTTCCTAAAGATCACACAGTACTTGCCAGAAAACATCAGCCACAGGTTAGAAGGTGACAACAGTAAAGGAATGAAATTTCTGTAAAGCTTCCAGCAGAGCCATGTGCCACCTATCCCCATAATAAAATATCTTGTCAGACCTTGTAATAAACTCCAACACTTAAGACCAGTTTTGTTCTGAATGGTCAGCAGGTTGTTCATTGGAAATTGGAAAGTCAGTCTGTAGATTCCAAATTAAATATTTTCACTTGCTAAGAACAGATAAAATTGGGAGAACAAGTAATGGAGTGTCCATAATGTAATAACAATTCTAGAGGAGAGGGACTTGATGTCAACAGATTCTCTGGTTGGTATCAAATATTATAGAAACAATATTGTGGAGAAGATATGTAGAGTTATCACATATGCTCATTATGTTCTTTATGTGGTACTCTTTGGACACTGCTGTTACATGGCAATGAAATTATAAATAAAATACTCTGGACTTCTTTAGCTATGACTTATTTGAAAATCTAAGTCAGTAATACTCTTTAAAGACAGTAATTATTAGATCATAAAATCATAGAATGCCCTGAGTTGGAAGGGACTCACAAGGGTCATCGAGTTCAGCTCCTCCCAACATAGGGTACTAAATTCCTACGGACAAGCAGATATTATATTTTTGGGGACAAAATTCAGTACAAACATTCCTGAGTGCAGTACATCAGTAACATCACTGGTGTTAGTGATGAATCCAGTCCTAGAATTTTCTAAAATTATTTAGTTAAGCAAATGAAGGAAATAATGATTCTACATGCTTCTCCACTCACTCATAAAGTTACCTTACGTAAAATTTCTCACACAATCCCTACAGTGAGTCTAGCTGACTCATTTGTGCATTTTCAATCAGCACTGATCTGTCTTCCTATCTAGATGGCCTCACTTTACAGTAGCCATACATTAAAAAAATATCCACACAGTTCCTGCTGTGGAGAAGTACTATTATCAACAAATAAATATGAACATAAATTATAAAGGAAAACAACATCTATAATCTCAAAAGTGTGACCACTTTTCTGAGGGGAAGAAAGTAACAAGGTGAGGGGTTTAACCTATTAATCTGAGATAATCTGTGGCTAATGAGACAAAATCAAACATACTTATTAAAAAGTAACCCTATTATAGTTTAAGGACTAGCAAGGGATTGAACACATATTGTCAAAAATAATAATAATGAAATCTCTTCAATATAGAGTCCAGGGCTGAGCAGTTGGTTGGTAAAAGAAATTCTAAAAGGTGTCACCAACAAAGGATTCAGGACAGATCAGTAACAGCTATGTATAAAACATCATTTTTTTACCATCTTTCCACCTTACTTTAAAGATGATGCTTTGGGGGACAACTGAAATGATTTCCTGTTTTAAGAATATTGTGACAAGTGTCTGAAAGTTTTATCATGAGAAACATGTTCTTTTCAGTGAACATAAAATTCTGAGATGATAATATGGGGAAAAAGGAAAAACAAAAAGTGAAGGAGTTTCATTAGGTGAGAAAAAAATAGTGGCACTTTTTTTTACAGTGGAAGGGTGAAAACACACACTTGGAATTTAACGCTAAAAGCTGGGAATTCAGGCAGAATTATTTACTAATGTCAGAGCTGTAAGTATGTGAAGCAGTTGCCAAGCTGGATCGTCACAGCAAATATAAGAAAATGCAAGAGACAGCTAGATATTTTTATGAAAGGAGAGGACACTGAAGTGACAAAGCAGAAAACAGGTTTTTTGAGCCAAGAAGCTTCTTCCTGTCCAGCAAATCTCCTGTAACATTCCTTTGTATTATGATTCAGGGACATTATTACCTTCATTTTCCTCAGTCCGTTAAAGCTAGCTGGGTTTTTCTTCATCTTGCCAGTTACTGATGTAAGGTGTCTCCAAGTTCAATTACGTTATCTTGATATCTCTCTAAGAGCACTGTCACCACTGCTGGCAGCTAAAAATTTAGTTCCCCTTAAAGAAAATATATCTTAGGTTGTGTCCCTGGAACATGGCTCTAATATACTGTTATACAAAAACTTGTAATAAGCTGTTGTATTTTTCAGGATGCATATGTGGGGGTTTTTGCACAGGAGAAACAAAATGACATTTTTTTTCCTTAGATGCTGCTGATAATTACCTTCCGTTGGGGCAAAAACGTCTGGAGACACTATTTGCTGATACAATTCCTTCAGTTTTATAGTGGAAAAGGGGGCAGCTTGGAACAGGATTTTCAAATGCTGGTATCAGTGTGACTTTCATAAGTCCTTTAAGACCTCATCACTTTCCATATCGACGTCCAGTGGTTTCAGATCAAGGGACGTGTTTTCTATGTCTTCGACAAGCATGATAGAAGCATAATTCAAAATATATTTATGACTTAAAACCAGGAAGTTTTGGTACTGAATAGCCTCACTGTCATCACCACCACAAATGCTTCTGAGATCTCAGATACTTTCAGGGTTGTTATATTTTATTTCACTTACTACCTTCTCTGCTTCGTCCAGCCTGACCTTATAAGAAATATATGTAGACCTGAACTGAATTACAGCATTTTGGGATTTCAAATATAACATAAGAGTTTGGAAAATTTTCTAAGTTCCTTTAAAGTAATGGGTGTAACTAACCAGATTATGTAAAATTGCCTTCTTTTGTGGAAGACTTTGTCTATTAACTGTGTAATTGTAGAAGGTTAAATAACTTGGTAGTCTTCCCCTTCCAGAGCGTATTTCATTGTTTCTTTTGTGGTAGCATTGCAGAAATTGATATAATTCTTTAATAATAGACAAGGATATGCTTGGTCATGTTAGTAAAGGCAGACTTCTGATAGACTTCAGTGATGATATCATAGGTACACCAAAGGCTCTAACAAAATGTCATGAGAAATAACTCTCCTAAAATAAGTGAGCAAATACAATACAAGCTACTATTCATGTCATATTATCAACTTTCTGTAGTTCTTATTAGGACCTTGTGTAAATCAAGAGGAAAGATGACAGATTTCACACATTAGTCATGGTAAAATGGTAGATTTCACAATTAGTCATAGACTATTAGAAAATGATCTAGAAATCTAATTAAAGTCATCTTTATCATTAAAGAGCTACTTAATATTGTCTTTACTTCATAACGAACTTGAATGTAAGCATAGAATTTCGCCTTATAATCAACACTTGAATTTTTAATTTCAATATCAAATATAAAGTACATCTTTTTCAAGTATTTCAGATATATATTTCTGAAAATAAATCTGATTTTCCTATACACATGCCAGTGTGCAGCAGTGCCAGAAGTCCTATTACTATATTAAAATCTGCATTCTTTAATCTTATAACAAAATACATAATAACAAATTTGGATGCTTGCTGCAGTTTTGTTTATACTTGACCTTAAAAAGGCCTTGAATTTTATGCTTATATATCATACAGATTTTGAAGCGACCCAAAAAGAATATAGTTATTTCATCAGTTCTGTACAGAAACAATGGTTTCCTAGCCTTCAATTTACTTTACTGTTTGTGTCACTAGATCATTTGTTGTCCAATTTGTAATTTGGAAAGATCAAAAACTAGTGACCTTCAGCATCTTTTTTCAGTGCATTGACTATGCCCATGGCATACACTGGAAGTAGAACAGAAGATCTTCTGCAGCCTCCTCCTTTACCTTGGACCTTTTTTCAGCTCATTCTTCTTGACAGTATGGGTCTGTGCCATCCGTTTATGACAACTTTGTTTAGTGTCATTATGTACATGTACACATAATGTTGAGAAACATTATGCAATTTTGTTTGGTTTGGTTTTCAGACAGTGATGACCTACAAGGATCCATAGAGTAGTCAGACTTTTCCATTCCAGCTCCACAGAGATTCATAGCTTGACATATAGAGGAGCATAAAGCAAACATGGGTCACTTGGTTTTGTTCGCCATAAAAATTTAGAACTACTCATTATCGAGTACTATTTTCTAGTACATTTCTAAAAATCTACAGCAGCTACTCACTGTCATGTGCTGTTGCATTTCCAAGGTGTTCCTCTTGTTTTTGAAAATAGTGTAGTTCGAATGTGTGATATCTAAAAAGCACTACCATAAAGTATTTACAGACCCTAAAAAGTGGCAATATTGGATGTTCATCTCAATTTCAGCTGAGGTTTATTTTGCAGTATATACATTTATAACTGCCAGGGTTTAGCTTCTCCCATCAGGAAATTTTTCTCTGAAAAAAGGTTATCCATGAGGAAACAGCTAAGCAATTAAAAGCAACTCTGAGATGACTCAGTTTGTGAGACTTTCTGATTTAGGAATTTAAATTGTGACACAAAATACGCTTCATTCACCTGTTAATGTGTTCAGTGATAGAAGTTTCAGTGACTACAACCTATTCATCAAATAGAGTGAAGGATTTCGTCTTAAGTCTTCAGACTGATATTTGCTAGTGTTTCTGTCCAAGAAAATAAAAACAGAAATAGTCTTAAATTGTAAACAGTAATCCATACAAATACAGTGAACGAATCCCTTTTGGAAGTTGATTTTCTTGTTATGTTCCTTTGTACTGGCCTTAGGTTAGAGGGAGTGAGACAAGCCGCTCAGCTTCTGGTTTGGTTCAAAATTTATAAATCTCTCCGGTATTTTATTTCTGTTGCATTACTGACCAGACCTATTCATTCTCTCATCTCTATTTTTCATGAGGTTTGTGTTTTTTCTTTAATATCTCCCATGCTATGGATCGACAGTTGCTGCTACAAAGGAGGCAAAACCGGTTGTCTGTATTGAAGAACAGATATAGTAAACATTGAGTAGCAGTCAATGCTGTCTTACTACACTTTTATAAACTTAGATTAAGTGCTAAATACAAGCTGACGTTTCACTAGGTGTGGAAGCAATAACCCACTAAATCTCTCCACCTTTCTGTCAATGATCTTGTAAACAAACAAGAAAATAATTTGTGTTACTACCCCTTTCTACATTTATAAACTTCTTATTTTTATCCTGTCCTTACAATTTTCTTACTTGTGCTCCAACTTATGTTGTACTAAAAAGAACTTCTGGTTTAGAGTGAGTGAGAATCATACTAATGTTTAAAACAATTTTTACGGTTGTCTAAGAAACAGAATAAAGTAATATTATCTACAATGTTGAGGAAAAAAAAAAAGACAATTAATTGAATGTAGAAGTATGTAACCTAACGTGAAGCACTGTAATTCCAGGAGACCACTTTTCACATTGACTAGAGTTTAATTTGCTACACGGTGTATTTCCAATGAGGTGGCCTTCTCTGATCAGGTACAGATGATAAATTTGCACACTTGTATTTTGAGAATTGAATTATCACAAGCATGTCTGACAGCAGTAGTTGGAAAGTTACACTAGATTAGCCTTTCACTTATAAAAGCTTTTCTTTATAATCAGGGTTAATTATCATGAAGTATTTTTTTAATATATATATGTCATATCTATTAGAACCTTTTGCGATTCTGCTTTTTTCATGTGACTTAAAACATCCATCAGTATAAAACATGCAGTCTGTTTTGCTGCTTGTTCAAAAGATTCTTACCTACTTACCTTTTACGTTAGAGAAAATGTCAAGTTTTTAATTTAGGAAATAAATTTCACTTTTTAAATTTGTTTGCAGGTTACACAGGTTTTGTGGGCCGTGATTAGGGACCTGCATCCCAGTCTAGTAATTGTCTTAAATATCATCTTACCTTCTTACAAAGAAAAAAACCTGAGCTTTATTTAGTCATTTAAATCGTAACGTAATTTCCATAGGTGTGTACATGCACATATGTAATTAAAATGTCAAATAAACAAACAACCTGGAATCTTCTTTTTAAAAGCTTCCAGCATTTCTCCTTTCCTTTTGCATTGGAGAGCTAGCTGTTTTATTGCAACTGGAGAAAACAGGCCTAGTATGCAGCAAAAAGACAAAGGAATGGCCCGACAATACCTCAACAGAATGAAAAGAGAAGAAAGAAAAAAAAACATATAACTTTTTCATACCAGTTCTGGAATAGGCCTTACTACCTTAGGGCATTAATTACTGTTTTAAGAGATGGTCTTCACATCGGAGATGCAGTAGCAGCAATAATTGTTATTGACAATTCTTCACAATCAAAAGTTTCTACCTCAGCTTAATCACGAGGGGGGTTACCCTTAGGAGCTAAAATGAACTGAAAGGAAGAGGAAACCCTGAAAAAATCTCCTTCAAAATGAGAAGAGGGAGAACCATTGCTTTGTCTTAACTCAGATGAAACCTCACATCCCTGAATAGCACATCTCCCGTTTCTACAAAGTAAGAGTTGCTTAAAAAGAAAAAAAAAAAATAATAATAAATAAATAAAGCAAAAGAAGCAATCAATCAAAAATATCCTTAGCTGATGGAACTTGACCCTAACACGAACCAATCTGCTCCTCACCTGGCCCTGAAGGTCAGGGTTGAGGTGAGGGCCAGCGTTCACTGTTGCTGTCTCGTCTCTACCTGTTCTGCGGATAAATACATTCTCCAGAGCTGTCAATCAGGAATTTCTCATGCACTCTGAATTCACTCAAAAATAGACCAGCAGTTCTGGAGCACACAGGAGGAAAGATGTTTTGCCCAGCTGTGCTACTTTAACATGCATCTCCTAAGAAGATGGTAAAACCATCAGATATAACAGATTATTAAAGCTGAAATCACTCCGTTGTTCACTTTCCTCTGCAGATTAATACACACTCTCTGGTTTTGTAGTGGTTCTTTTTTCCTTTTTCTCTCTTTTACAGTAAAATGCTGGCAATATTCATCATTTCATGCCCAAACAGGATGAAAAACTGTGGCCTGGTATTTGCCAGCTTGGCTTTTCCACATGCAGGAGTTGCAATGTGCTGTAGTAGCCCCTTGATCCAACCTCCCTTGTTTTTCACTTCCAGTTTGCACTCTAACGGGAAGGGAAATATCCCAGTGGGTGTTTGAACAGCTTGAGCTTTGTTGACCTGGGAACTATTTTTCAGTGATCTAAACATTACCTTGGGGTTTAAACATTTCTGTAGCTGCGGATCCAACATCGCTTGTTGAACTCGGAGGCTCTGTTCTCATCAGCTGCACTCATTAGATACTCAGCTGTTGAAGGGGTTTTTATGTTTCTTTTCCAGGATGCTGGCAGTAAAAGTAAAAAGGGTAAGAAGGAAGAATTAATGTTTTTGAACTATACTTTAAAGTGGCATGTGGCAGCCTACGCTTAGATATTCTCCCCACAACCTCTAACAATGTTTCTATTGCAAATGTTATGCCAAATACTAAGGTTTGGGGTTTTTTTAAAAAAAAAATCTGTATTTGTATTTGGAATTGTTTGGGGTTTTTTGTGTTTTTTTTTTTTTTTTTTTGGGGGGGGGGTGATTGTGCAGGTAATAAATTACTATTAATTCAGAGTTTCCACATGGAGGGTAATTCATATCACCTGCTCCTTGCCAAATACCTGCCAAGAGCAAGAACTCAAACAAAGCCCTTATGAACTATTCACAGGGCAACTGGTAAATTATTAAGCTGTGTGCTATCTAAAATGTTAAATCAAACTAGCTTTGAATCTTTTAGGGAATTCAAAAATTCTGGGTTTTTTTGTCCTTTCTTACTTTTTTTTTTTGCCTGAAATGTGAGCCTCTTGTTCAGACAAGACCAGGTCATTTTCCTTCTGCCTCCATTGGTTCTCACAGGGTTGATTCAGCTGAGACCAAGAAGTGCTAAAACCATAACTAGGAATAGAATCTTCCGGTTTCCAGCTCATTTTTTGTTCTCACATCTCCCTCATCGTGATTTGTGCGCAATAAGCTTCAAAGAGTTGGCTGTTCTTAAAGTACTGGCTACTTTTCCTTTAAATGCAAACAGAAAAAGACCAGCCAACTTGTTTGCTTCTTTCTGACAGAAATTTGATGTCACCAATGAGCAACGAAAGTGGAAAATTACTCTTGGGGATCAGATGTAGCAGCAAAGCTGTGAGATGGAAAACTCTTCAGGGAGATTAATAGAATATTTGCAATTTTTGTGGCCTTCTGTGGCAAATCTGGTGAAGGAATTTGTCACTCCCTCTGCCCTTCATTCTTATCCCTCTGCCATGTACGGTGACATGGGAGACCTCATATTATAAATCACATCATTGAAATAAACCGGGTAAAATAAAATATTTTTGGAGGGTTAATGCAGGGCCATTTAATTGATGTGATTTACTGAGTGGCCCCATGCAGCTGTGTCAGCATGGTCCAGGGTCTGCTCTGGAAGCCTCCAGAATTGTGTTTTTTGCTAAAAATCCCATGTTTTCTGGCCAACTGCTTCCTTTCACAAGGAAAGGAACTCTAGCACGGTCATGCCAGGCCCCGTTTATGCAACTGCATGGGTGAGGGGAGGAAGAGAAGTTCAAGGAAAAGAGGAACATGTAGAAGGGTGAAAGTGAGTGTTGGGAAACCTGAAATTTTGCTTAAATTACTCTTGTGGTTTTCGCACATGAACTTTAGGAAATCAATTATAACCAAATTTCTTCTATGTAAAATGGTGTATTAGGGGGGGGGAAAAATGAAACAGAAGGTTTCTTTGTTCAGTATGGCCAGTTAAGGGAAATAGACCTGTTATTGCTTCATGCTCACTGTGAGTCAGTGGTTCTTAAAAAAATATATTAAAAAAATAATAAAAAAAAAATGGACTAAAGTTATCATTGATTATTTTTAATAAAAAGACTTTCCACTACTTGTCACACTAACAACATCCCTGATACGCGCATACTGCTTTTGCATATCAAGAGTTCTTACCTCAGAAATTTAGTTGCAAGTGGCTTTTGCATCTCTGAATGGGAAGAGAGCGGTTCTTCCTTATATTTCTTTCTGGGTTGTAATAAAGCTTTATCATGGCTGGAGGAGAGGGTAGCTCAGATTAATGACATAAAAATGTGGGCTATTTTTGAGCTCATTCAAATATTGTTGATTTAAAATGCAGACCCACACGCTCTGTCTTTGATATATTTTTTAATCAACTTAATGTTGATAATAGAGTATCGATTCTGGGTTTGTATGACTTTTGAGACTAAAAACAAGAAATACAATTAAAAAAAAGCTATAAAAATCTAAAGAGTGGATGAACAAAATAAAATAGGTTAAGCATGTGGCAAAAAGGATCAGACAGAAAGGAGAGATAAATAATCTAATGAAAATGTAGATACCATGCATATGCATGCCACCTAGTTGTGCCAGTTTAGATTTGGTGAGTGTGTCTTTTCTTGTAGTCTTTACAGATGTTCTGGATTGCCTTTAAACTGGAAAAAAACATGGTTTGAGTAAAATCTCTCTCAAATAACAAATAACCAAAGCAATGGCTTTAATTAGGAGAAAAAAAAAGACCACAAACAGGCAAGGTCAAAAAGTAGTGGAGACGTTATAAAAGAGACAATCTCTGTAACTTCGAAGGGAATACAATTTAAATCTATGTACTAGTTTATTTTAAGAAAGAAATTACTGAAATGTTGACTCACCTATTTCCAATGTCAATTGACTATAAAAAAAGAATCCAAAATATCTTTAGTGAATGCAGGGATAACAGAATTAGAACATCAGTTTCTCTGTTAAAGCCCAGACACCACAGGGGCACCCAAAGATAAAACCTCTTCTTGATCCAGCGATGCCATGACTCTTAATGTCCTGCTGTTGCATAGATGCTGCTTCATAGATCCGATGGAACATTTTGCATGGATGATGTTTCATCATCTGTGTCCTTATGAGCTTTTCATTGTCTTATTAACAACGGGAGAATCAAAGTACAGAGGCTGTGGACATCATTCTGTGTACTACCCTACGCACATACGCAACTCTCATGCCTTAAAATTTCTCATGTTTACATGTTTTCTGTCGCTGATTTCATGCCTTGGATCACAATATACATTTAAGCTCTAGTGTTAGGATAAGTGTTCCTCTATACCTTCTGGGACTGTTTTCTTTCTTGTCAGCATTTAATGGAGGAGATGCTTAGCTTGTGCAGAATACGAAGTTCTTCCACTTCAGGAATGTACTTCACCCAATTGCCCGAATACCAAAAACCCACGGAGATGTTCGTTGGCTTGTTTGCTACTCATTTTTGTCAGCATTTGTAAAACCTGGGACTTTCTTAAAAGTCCTCTTTCCTTGATTTGTGTTATTAGAGAGCAGTACAGTTTCCATGTTGGAAAAAAATTAATGTCTTGTGGTTTAAAAGTGTTGGGAGTGTGGTAAATCCTCCATAGGTGTTCAGCATTACACACCTGTTGGTGGGTTATTTAAATTTTACTTCTGAAATTAGAACTCAATGAGTATTCTGGAGTAATCCAAAGTGTTCCAATAAAGTGCAAAGTGTTTCCGTCACATAACATCCTCTAAAATAATTCAGGCTCTGACCATTTTTTACAAATCCATAGCTTAAAAATCTTCTGAAAAAACAATTAATTACACGTGATAACTGGCAATTTACCCTGACATATTTGAGTCATGCCCAATTATGCAAGTAAATTTACGAGGACAGATCTTTATATCTAAACAGAGTACCATTGATCTCAGCAGAGTACTGTCACATTAAAAAATACTATTAATTTCTTTTAATGTCTTGACTTCCAGGATTCCAGATTTTTTCTGACTTCTTCCCTCTTCTGTTTTCTTTGAGTTTGAGCCTAAGAACTCTTACTTATACCACTGTTGACATAAATAATTATTATCTCCTGCAAACCAGGCTTAATGCATTTAAAGCAGAATCAGATAAGATTAAATCTGCACTGAATCTTCACGAACCTCAGATCTTTGAGTATGTCAAATTTGATCACAGAATTCATTATCAGTAGAAAAATATCTCATCGGTGGATTTATTTTTTGTTGACTTTCTGAGTTGTGTACGTTTCCAAGAGTTCACGTATTTCAAGGTTAACTTGTGGTCACGATGTTTCTTTTTAGGCAAATAAGATGTGGTAGAAACCAATCTGTTTGCAGAAAGTGAGATTGCTGTTTCTTTCTTTTTTTTTTCTTTTCTTTTTTTTTTTCTCTTTCCTTTTTTTTTTAATCAACACAATTGTTTCTGCTCATTGGTGTCTCCCTCCCACTCTTTTAGCAGCTGCTTTTCTGTGACAACTTACCTCCAGCAAAGTGGGAAGATGAGCAGCTGCTTGCAGAACCAAAGCCAATCTTCTGCCTGGGATCAGTTGGCAAGGGTTTCTGTGAAAGAAGCGAGGATGCAGTAAATGATATGTGCTGAATTAATTGTACCTACTACCAGCCTGTCTCCAAAACTTGCTGGGAAATGTATCCATCCATTTGTGCAACAGCAACAACAACAACAACAGAAATGACGCCCTAATCATCTTTGAAGGTTAAAGACATTTAACAAATCAGATCAGTGTATTCATGGGAACTATAGCAGGGTTGATGAGTTTTTTTAAAAATTCAAATTACGTTTATTTCTTTTCAAATTGCTCTCAATCAGGTTTTTCAGTAAGGATGTGTGTATGTGTGCAATTTCTTGGTGTGAGGGAAGGGCTTTATTTTTTTATTTACTGTTATCGTGGTGTTTTGGAGGTTGAGTCATCTGGTGATTCACTCTGTTCAGCTGCATAAATAATATTGCAAATACTGACAGAGGACCAAGTTGACATCCTGTAATATTTTTTTTTTCTTTAGACTTTCAGGTATGGTAAGTTTGTTGCCAATACTTTATTTTTTAAGGCAGAAATGGTTTGTGTTCCTTCCAACCAGGAGGTGGAAATTAAAAGATCCCCTTTCCTGATGCTCTTGTGTTTGGTCTGAACTTGTATGATGTATGTCTGCCAAAATAAAGAAAATACTGCTCTATGTACTGCAGCATGCACATAGGGTTTCTTTGAAAGATTGGGACTTCAGATGGGACTTGGCTACATGAAAAGCAAGGGTGAGACTAATTTTTTTCTTCTATTTCAGAATAACTTTGAACTCCCTAGAACAGCATTTCAAAAGAGTATAAGGGAACCATAATGGTCATCCAGGGCAAGATAATCAAGTTGAGGATCATGGAAGAGATTTTCTGGGAGCTGTTGAGAAAACCCATTTGCTTTGTGAAAAATTACATTAACTATGTCATCTACCAGAAGGCAGGTGTGGTTTTACTGGTATTCTTGCCCTTTCTAATTCAGGAGTATGGAGTTTGAAAATGCTACATATTGTGCACTCCTGAGGTAGGTGTTAGATCTGATGGTTCAGGAGATCCTTCTCCATAGTGTTTTCCCCCTCTTACATTGCATTTCCAGCCAAAGAGAAGATGGGGCGGATCAGTAGAAGAACATATCTCCAAAGTAAGGAGAAACACATAGAACGTGGGCATTTGGCACTGTGTTAATGTAACTGAGAAATCACTGATTCTTTGCCCAGGAGCATAGAGACTGTCAAGAAATACCTATTTGATTTCTTCAGGCTTATTTTGAATTGAATTCTCTCCCAGCCCAAGCCTTGAGGGCATCCCTGTCTTACTATTATAGAATTTTTTTTTGGATTCCTGCTGCTGCATGATAGATAAAGTGTCTTATTTTCCTATAATCTTAACCTGCAGAAATAAGGCGACTAAGCTGCCCTCATGGCCATCTTGTGAACGGAAAGCAAGCCAGTAATCTATCCTTGAAGATTTGGGGACAGATTAAGTGGTAGACAGCTATCAGATCATCTTGTCTTACACAAAATCCTGAGTTAGGTCCAGATGAATGAGGAGAGTCTGGAGCCTATTACAGCAAGGCTGGGAGTAGATATTGCAGAAGAAAGGTGTGCCGGGTTTGGGTTTTTTTTCCCTCTCCCTTTTATTTTCTGCACAACATTAAGGGGAATGATGTTCTCTTTCCTATCTGCATGATGCCATCACATCGCTGGCACTCCGGGGTGGTGTTTTGGCTCCTCGAGTGGTCAGAGGGTGGGTTACCAACACCTGGAGGAAACTTATAACCCTCTGACTTGTGCTTGAGGTCAGGAGAAGGTGCTGGTCTGGAGTCCAGGCTGAGCAGCTGCTATGGCAGCAGCTGGCAGCAGCCCGGATGGGCGATTTGCATCTTCAACCATACAAAATCAGTTGAGACTTATTTAGCAGGAGTGAGATGGCCAAACAACATTAGTGTTTGCGTTGCTCAGCATTTTCTTTTCATTGTTTTCCCTCCTGTTTAGCTGCAAAATATGCTGTGGTTTAGAGGACAGCACATAGAAGACTGGGTTTCAGAATGAAACAGAAAGGGTTGTCTTTGAAATCACAGAATCACAGAACATTAGGGATTGAAAATACTGAGCTAGAAGTCATTTGTCACAAAGGGATATGAACTTATTTTTCAAGGAGGTTTCTATTCTAGTCACAAAGGTTCCTTCGATGATTTTGGCAGTGATACATAGGAAAGGTTGTTTCAAGACAAAGATATTTTGTAATCCTGAAATTCTGGAGAAAAAAAAGGAAATTTGGAATACATTTTGCAACACTGGCAATTTGCAGGAAACTATTTTTTGTTTTGTTTTCAATCATAATGCCATTTTTTGCACCTGATATCCTATCAAAAGAAACACAATATAGTGGTGCCATGCCATTTTTTAAGTCTTCATGCCTATGTTGGACTTCAGACTGGATAAACATGCCACTTCCCATTGTGTGACCACTATTTTTGACAGTGAAGTGAGTTATCACCGAATGTTAATGCCTCTCATGTTCTCTTCATTATACATGCTCATTTTCATGACAAAGAGTGTAAAGGGAACAGAAAATGGTGCAAAATTATTACGTTCTCCTGACAATCTGGAGACAGCATTGCATGATCTTACACAGAAGGCACAGCTGGGGACTTTGACAACTGCAAGTGCACAGCTGCTTCTTCTACAAAGTTCAAAAGATTTTCCACGTAGTTTTGTTCATACGTATGCAAGTGCATGCATGGATTCATGTATGTCACTGTATGGACACCCACGTAAGTTAACTGTGGCTATATTTTAAGTTTAAACTGCATTTGATTTTAAGCCGAAACTACACTGATTTCTCTGGATTATGGCTTGTAAAGTTTCCTAACCTCATAGACTACACCTTATAGAAGACATAGGATCAAACAATATGTAGATAAATAGTTTAGGACAGGAGCTTGTCTCCAAGTCTTTTATTTAATACTCCATTGTGTCGTATTGTTACTATCATCATCATCATTGTCCATGGGCAGCTGATATTGGTATTGTAAATGTACTTTGGTACCTATGTTTTAAGTTACAAAGAACAAGCTTGATTAGGCAGCTAGCACATTAAATTTCACCGTCACTTTTACATCCCCAAACAATATTTGTCTGCATAAAAATTTATATGGGAGAAATCCAAGAACAAAACAAATTGTACAGGGTTGTACTTACCCTTTGGAAATAAAGACCCTGCTTTGCAGATGTACTTCTGATCCATATCTCTTGACATTCAAAATCCTGGCCTATGTTAGTGGATAAATTACAAGTACTTAGCAGACTTATTGTGAGATAACTTTTTTTATAGTCTCTGTGTTTCAGAAATTTCCTGGTCCATCCGCATCTGTGAAAGAAAAATAAAGTAATCTATACCTCATAATAATGCCAAGTTTTCATGGCTGAGATCTGCCAATAAAAGTTCTCTGGGTAAATATTTAAAGGTTGTTTTTGAGATGAAAAAATCAGGGAAAAAAAAGAATCCTTTGTATTTTCATAACTGTACATCTCTAGTTAAAACTAGTTAATGCAGAACAGCTGAACGGATGCCTGAAGTCTGAGCTTGGGATTTCCCCAGAAGATCCCACTATATGTATTTCTTAAGGTAGTGTTAGAACTGAATTTATAGATAAAGCCAGACCCTCTCCCCCTCCGCCCCCCAATAATTACTGTAAAAATAAAAATGTATGCTTCATTTTAAGGATGTTTAGGATGTTGAGTTTTTGAGGAAATGTAGATAATCAAAGACCTCCACAGATTTCTGATATTGTTTTTTTTTTTTTTTCTAGAGAAACTGTTTGATATTGAATTTGAGAAGATAAACTATTTTTTATAATTGTGGCAAATCTTCAGCCCAGATCAAAAACATACTTCAAATGTGTATAGATTCAGCCAGGAATGTGATAAATAGCAAAAAAACCACCTCTGGTTTTCTTGGAGAACTTCCATAGTCTTTAACAGAACTGGATATACAACAGCTTCAGAGTGAAATCCAGTTTTAGATTAAAAGAAGTTATTTTGTAGCTGTATATGGCTGTGCTTTAACTTCTGTGTGTTTCCTCGTGCTGTGACACTTTATGAAGACCTTGGAGTACTGTAAAGATAGCACATTCATTATGTCACAGGCAAGAGAGTAGATGGTGTTATGAAATAGTGTTGTTACTTTCCAAATTCTGGTAATCTTTCCTCTAAAGTAAGAACGAAGATGAGTCGTAAGAAACCTCTGTAGGTATAGAGTAACGGGACAAAAAAAGGTTCATGTAGGGTAAGATTAGAACTTGCCAGGAATATTTTAGAGAAGAGTAAAAATGGAGGAAAAAGGAGAGAATTTCTAGGTTGGGTCAATATCCAAGTGTCATGAAAAAATTTCTGGAATATATAGAGAAATGGTAATCGCACTCTCTTTTCTTCCATTTCTACTACCAAATACCGCTTTAAAAGATATTAAGCAGCTGATAAATTACAGTGTCTTTGAGTGTTCTAATTTATACCTCCCTACAGCAAAAGGTGAATTTGTTAAATAGTAAAGAAATGAAAGACACAAGTTTAAAATTGCCTGAGAGCCAAATGAAGAAGACAAAAAAATGTTCTCTTGGTGACCTGAAAGGACAAGCAGTAGATCAAAGATGTTGTTTTGCATAGAATCGAAGGGAAAGGGGATAGCTGAGCATATAGCTTGTGATCAATAAACGGTAGCATGCTGATTCATAATGCCACAGCAGACTTCAGATGACAACGCCTTCAGAAACTGAAAGACAAGGAGAAAAAATGGCAAGAAAAGATAAGGAACCATTACACAAAGTGATAGCTCTGAAGAGACAAGTGTTACATCATGACCTTACATGATGCGGAGAATATAACGTGAACATGCATTATAATAACATAGTACATTGCAAAATACATCTACAACATATTTAGTAAATTAGAATAACATAGAGAAATTGTCTTAAGAGTCTAATAAAAATATACACTTTGATTTGAGCAACCCTCTTCTACATCTTTTTTTTCTGAGAATGTTTGGTTTTACAGTTAACGGGGTGAGACAGAGGTGTGTGTGTAGGGGGTAGTTTTTGTTTGTTTTTTTTTTTGTTTGTTTGTTAGATTGGTTGGTTGGTTTTGGTTTTGTTTTTAATAGTCTGATCATTGTCTTGGACTTCCTGGGTGAATGTGTTACCACAGAAATGTAATATATGTGTTCCGTATGGTTTCATGCATTATGTGTATGGGTTGTGGTTGTTGCTTGAGTTCCCATGATTATTTAGTGAGGAAGTTGCGTATAATTCCTGGCAGCGCGGTAGTTTATCCATTACTTGAAAGAACAGCTCATATTTCAAAATGTTTTTCTAAGAGCATTACAAAAATAAAAAACAAATGGCAAGGATATCAGCTCTTGTTACCAATTGCCCAGCAAATGTAAAAACACTAAAAATAGCCACAGGAAGCAATAACTTCAATGACAAATTATAGAGCTGTTTACTTAGTGTGCTAAGTTATATATTTTTGATCAAAGATAAACAGTTTTAAAAGTTGAATTTGTTTTGCTGTAGAGGAAAAAGGAAATTGCTATTCCCCGCAGGCTGATGTACCTTGTAAAGCAATCTGTCTTCAAACCCAGAATGAAAGAGAGCCAAAAAGGAAAAAAAATCCCTGAATTAAATGACAAAGCCCTTGAGATGCTGCAAGTTGTTCTCTGCTTTTGAGGACCACAAATGTCTTATATTGTGGGTAATATTGAGCATTTTCTGTTTTGTTTTTCTTTCAGTGGGGGAAGAGGGGAGGGGGAGGCTCATTTTTTGTTGTTGGTTTGGAGTTTTTTCCATTTAAAAAAAATCAATTTAGTTTTATACATGTCACGTGGATACAGTTGTTTGAGTACTCAATACTGTCTACTCAGTGCAGCTCCATTTCAGTAAAAGATATTTCTTTTAAACTTTCATTTGGTCTTAAGCAAGTGCCCATGTTCCTTACTGAATAAACACTGATAAAGATAAGTATGCATTTTACTGAACTTGCACTTCTAGGATAAACCTGGCTTCACTGAAATCCTTAGAACTGGAATTGCTGGGAAATTTGAACTGCTGAATTTTAATCTTAGGAAAAAAATCCAGCAGCTACACTTCACTGGAGATGGCAAGATAATTACTATGCGTATTTTAATTTTGTGGGAAGATTCTGTAGGGTTGTGTGGATGCATAGCACAGAACTTACAGAACGCGGTGGTCAGTAGGTCAGAGAGGTTCTCCTGCCCCTCTACTCTGCCCTGGTGAGACCACACCTGGAATATTGTGTCAGGAGGATGGAGCCAGGCTCTTCTGGGTGACAACCAGTGACAGGACAAGGGGCAATGGTACAAACTGGAACACAGGAGGTTCCACTTGAAGATGAGAAGAAACTTCTTCACGGTGAGGGTGTCAGAGCCTGGCCCAGGCTGCCCAGGGAGGTCGTGGAGTCTCCTTCTCTGCAGACATTCAAACCCGCCTGGACCCCTTCCTGTGGAACCTCAGCTGGGTGTTCCTGCTCCATGGGGGGATTGCACTGGATGAGCTTTACAGGTCCCTTCCAATCCCTGGCATTCTGTATAGCTCATTCTGTGATCCTGTGAACAGGGGGAAGGGAGGAAAATCTGGTTTTCAGTATTTTTGTTCTTTCTTTGGCCTTAAGCTTCTTCTCTCTAAAGGCTACTTAAAACAAAACACATAGATAAAATTGTTTGTGCCCTGGAATTTGAGCATCCTTTCTTAATACCCATCCCTTGACCCATCATACAGAAGTAAACATTGAAATATTGGAGTATTTCTATAGATGTCTTGTACAAGGGCTCTGCTGAGGTAGTGCAGTCTCCTGGGAAGGGACTTTAGGGTTTCTTTCTCCTTTTTAAATCTAACATTTAAATGACTTTTATCTTCTGATTCCCAAACTATAAATGTGGTGAGTGAAAAATATTCATGTATAAGGACTATCAAAATACAACACAGGGAACTCAAGATATGCAAAAGCACGTGATGGGCTTTGAATTCACTACAGCCATACTGAGCGCACTGACCAAAGCAAATTATAAACTTTCCTAAAATAAAATTAATCCTAGTGAGGCACTACTTGCTTCAAGAGAAGTGAGAAAAGTTGGATTTGTAGTTTAGGCTGAGGTCATACACTATAGCAGTAAAGAAGAAACGTATTCTGTTTTCTTAATTTTGAAAAAGATGCCATAATGCCTTGGGAAGTATTACAATATTTTAGTAATCAGCTGCAATGCTCATTAGCCTGCCTATTATATCTGAAGCACTAGTATTTGTTGAAGTAGCAGCAGCTGAGATAAAAGAAATTTGAAAGTGAAATCATTACAAATTTGAGTCAGTGCCTTTTTCAAACTGGAAGCTTGCAATATTACCCTTAATGAGCTGATGCCCCAAACTCCAAAAAATGGATTCGTATTTTCCAACCTCTTTTGAACTTCTTATTAGAAATTACTTGATGATCTGAATTTATGAAGCGATAGTATTTTCTGTTTACTGACTTCTTTCTTCTAAAAAGAAAGAGGGGGATGGGGAAGATTGCTAACTAGTTCATGAACCAAACTTCATTTCTCAAAGTAGAATACAAATCGCTTGATAGAAGAGAAAGTAAATGGAGGTAGATTTACAGTGACACAAACAGAACCATAGTTTTATAGCCAAATAAATTTAAATTAATGTCTGTCAGCTGAACCTATATGCATCCTCAGAGTGTTATATTTTAAATGAACTAAGAATTTGATTATTTAAAAATAGCAACTGGAAGGGAAAAGGTGGAGGCTTGCATATCTTATAAACTAATCCTGGGAGGAGTGCAGATGGAAGACTGCTTAAGGCAAAGCAGTTCATCTGCATATGGCAGATTTCAGGAACTGGGCCTGGATTAATCAGGGCCAAACATGGAAGGAATTCACATAGAAATTGTTTGTGTTCACAGAGTTTCAATTTTTCTTTCAAATAAATTCAACAAGTCATTTTAAAAAGGAGATTGTTATTGGTTTAATTATGGATTCATGGATTTTTTTTATTACAAATCCATTTTTGTGTATGTAATGAACAGAAATACATGGTAGCCAAACACTTGCATTTTAAAACAGAGTAGGAGGAAAGCATCACTCTTAATTAGGCAATTCGAAAGTGATGTGTAGTGCTGTAGGAAAAGTACCACATCACAAGTAATGAAAACATTTATACTTTAATCGTTTCCTTTTGGTGACCTTAATTATACCAACTTGTATTTGATGAAGTATGACAGGTACCAGAGAGTTAAATGATCAATGTATTCATTATTTAAAGAATAATATTTTTGTAACAATAATCCTGGGTATGTTCAAGAAATAACCTTGTTCATGCAAGATTTACAACTTTTGTGTAACGCCACCCAACAGTCCAAAACTACATGACTTTTCTGGACCAAAGGTTAGGATAAAATAGTGAGAATTCTGGTAAAGGAATTTTGTAAATTGTTCCTATTTTTTTTTTTCCATCTGTGAAAATACTTCAGAAAGTAGGTCTACCTTTTCATCACTGTGCTATTTATTTTTTGATAGAATGCACTCAGTCATCGCAGCAGATTGTCTTTTTATCCTGGATAGAAACCTGTAGAAGGGACCATGGAAGGCCAAAGAGTTGAAAATTGTCTGTCCAGGGCTGTTAAGATGACAATACGCATGAAAAGGATTCTTTTTAAAATTATTTTTTCAAAGAAAATTCTAACTGCTCTTTGTAATTTGCATCTTAAAAATAAAGAAAAACAAACAAAAAAACCCCAAATAAATAAATAAATAAAGTCTTTGGAGATGAGGAAGACGGGGAAGGTCTGTGTTGGTATGTGACTATAAGGACCTGTAAGACCTGTAAGACTTCATCTTACCAAACTTGAGCTAAGAGTTAGGCATTTAACCTCAGCTGATGATCTCAGTTCTTTACCGAAAAACAGAGTGAAAACAGCCCTTAAAGACAGTACCTCTGCTGTATCTGTAGAGGTCCCTATCTCTATTCGGCAGTTATGGAACTGAAATAGGCAATTTGAATTAAACACAGGTAAAATTAATTCTATTGCAAGCCAGAGTCATTTGCTTGGATTGCAGTTGACACTTCCATTTACACTTTGATAAAATTCTGTATTTACTTCCGTATTTAGAGGATGTGGCACACTTTTGCAAGGCATGTTTTGTTTCTGGGGATAGATTAAGTGACTCCTAGCAACAAAGTTCGGTAAACTGTTATTAAAAAAATATTTTGGCATGTATGGACACATTGACAGATTTAGAGCTCCACCCAAAACCTCTTTATAATCCCTTTATGTAACAGCACTTGACAAAAATCTCACTGAGCTCACACAACATTTTCTCATGGTTTTGGAAGAGGGATCTTCCTGCTAAAAAAAAAAAAAAAAAAAATCTATATTTCAGGTAGAACTGGCATTGTTTCTTTTTGGTGAAATCTTATTTTTGTCATTGTAAATGAGGAAAGAAGCCTCAAGACTAGAGACGTACATTCCACTTTCCATTTGTCCTGTTAGGTTTCTTTGATGAACTGAACATGTGAAACAAAATAATGCCTCCTGACCTTTCCCGTTACTGATGTATGACCCAAAACCTGGTAGCTAATTATCAACCTTAGCACATGTGATGTTTATAAGCACATGACGAGTTACCATACGGTGGTGTTCGACACACTGCCCATACTACTTGTTATAAATAGACTTCATAAAGTACCTCCACTGGTAATTTTTATGAAGTACTGTCTTCTTAACAATGTCTACCATATAATAGCAGATGTTGTTACTAATGTAAAAATTATCCAAGCTCTTTCCTCATCTAAATGCAGTATTGGATTGAGTAAATAAATCTGCTTATTGTTTCTCTCCAACGGCAGTTCCTGCTATGTTGCAGGACACATATTTGGCCAACGCTGATTATGTATTTTAATGTTTATATCCAGTTCTAATCCAAGTGTTTGCTGGATGGAAGATAAATTTTCATTTCATTTAAATGGCTTTGATTTTATTAAACTTATTCCTTGTGAAGGAATCCAGAATTGCAGATGTTTTTCAGTTACTACACTCGATTTTCTTGCTTGCTGTATTTGCCATGTTTTTTTCTTCATAGTGCGATACCTGCCAGGAAGATCACATGAGAGAAGGGATTCTTTCATGATGTTTTTTCTCTTATTTTACACTGTCTCCAAATGAGAACCAAAGATAAAACGGTTCATGACTTCCTCGTATTTGAAGGTTTGTGGTAAAATACAAAAACAGGCACATTTACTATCACAAGGTTAGGGTTTGACTTTCTTTTTCTTAATGTCTTGTGTGAAGAAATGTAGCCAGATACTAATAGTAGGCTTTTTAAACCAATAATTGATGTTGGTAATAAGGGCTGAGCTGGTGGCCAGCTGTGCTACTGCCCCGAGTCCTGCAGTGAGGAAGGGGAAAGGAGTCTGCAAGTGATTACCGATTTCAAGTATTTCTGGCAGTCAAGATTTCATTTAAAAAAATTAGTAAAATACCTTTTTACTTTTAAAAATATTTCCTATGTTTGAGGGAAAAAAAAAGAGGGGGGATGGGTGGGGTCTATATGAAGACTTTAGAAGAGAACCGCTGCGAACTGCACAAATCAAGGGTATTGCCCAGTTGGGCTGCCGGCCTACGTTGTAGACTTAGTCTTTAGTAAAAACTCTTCTCTTCCCAATTAAAGAATAAAAGTTGAGGAGCCTGCAGGTCTTTCCAGCGTGTTTGATGCGACTTTTAACCCCTCATTTTACCCTCCTTATATGGCTCTTCTTTATACCACACTCTCTGATATGTCGGTAGCGCCCAGTAGTGCTGTGGTGGGTCAGTCTGGGTTGTCGCTTTTGTTAGAGACTTTACCTCCTGAGGTTTGTAAGCCAGCTGTAGATATTAATCACAAATGAGAGCTTCATGTGCATGTTTTACACACAGATAATTTTCTATGTTTTTCCCAATTTAGTTTCCCGCAATATGGTACATAATCATAAAAAAAGTTGGTGAAGGTATTGTGGGATTTGGGTGAAGAGGAACAATATGAGTGAGAAGAAAACACGAACAGCAACAGCCTTTGTTACACTCCTGGGTCCTGGTCCTATCATCATTATTTTTTACCCATATAAAACCTTTCATGTAATTATCTTCCAAGTATGGCATAACTCTACCTTCCTGCTAAATTATCATGGCACTGATGATTTTTATATCTGTTGTGGTGAATAAGCCAAGTACAGGGAAGTTCACATAGTCTGCCTACGTAGAGTCTTTAGCCAACAGTCATTTGGTTTTCCTATCATGCATTTTGTCAAGAAATTAAACTTTCTTTTATAGAACATCTGAGACAAGTGGAAGCTTGGGTAGTTCTCTGAGATCCTTGAGGAGAACTCATTTGTTCGAAGCCTGTTTTTACCTGTTAGTAATTGTTTCTGATAATCTATTACTGCATATACAGGAAATAATGGATTTTTTTTTTTTCTGGAAGTTCATTACACAGTGAGAGAAGCCATTATAATCTCTTAGGAAAACAGATGACATTTTATATCTGTCTAGATTAAAAGCCTGCTTAGCGTCCTATTTCTTGTTGAGTAGGAGACCTTATGCATACACTTCCCTAAAGGTGCTTTGTGCATGACAAGTATAGTTTTTTCAGTTGTAACTATGGAGGAATCTTGGAAACTTTAAAACTTCATGAATTCTATAGAGGAGCAATAATGATTTTTTTTTTCTAAAACAAAGTGAGAAAAAATTTATACATCCAGTATATATATGTCTATATATAACAATACTGGGGAACAGAGGATAATAGAATAACTGATTTTTTTTGAGAGACAATAAGATTTTGAACTGATTCTACTACTTAGCTTAAAAGCCTGGAAACAGTAAAAATAAGAATGGGAAAATAATGAAAACATTGAAAATTTATAAGAGAGGTCTACTAATATTATTTATAGCACATACTTTGTTGATAATTTCTTTGAGCCACATCTTCGACTTAAAAGATCATTGCAGGAAAAAGCTAAATCTGGGAAAAGAATAGTAGAGACATTCATTTTAAGAATGTTTACATAAACTTTGATGTTACTAGAAACAGAGGTAATGGACAACAGCTTAAAAGTACAACAATGAACTAGAATTAGAGTGAGAAATTACAGGAAGACCAAAGCATCCAAATCCTAAATCTAGAAAAATCTTATATCTTAAAATGTTTTTTTAAAAAAGCATTTTCTGATATTTTTTAAATGAAAAAAGAGATGTTTTTATTTTGAATAAGTTTGGACTTTAAAAAAAATACATATATATATATACTTCACAAAATTGGAAAGTCTTACACTATGCAGAAATAAATGCAGAAAATAATACTAAAAAAAAAAAATGCATACACCAAATGTCTAGCAAAATGAGGGTATAAACATATAATGCAATACACTCATTTTGTATGCTTTTTGTTGATGAGAAATTTTTGATATTTGAAAATATTTCTTGTGACAATTAACAAATTAGCAGTTTGTCCGGATGACAGGAAAAAAAATCAAAATAAAAAAACAACTTCAAGTTACTGGCTCACAAAGTGAATTGTTCTGCAGCTGCAGAATCAAGTGCCTTAGCTGAGTTAATGCTTTTCATTTCTTTTGCATGTGTCAGCATTAATGGAGGCAGGCTTCTATAAAGCCTTGCATGTGAAGATGGTGCTGAGCAGACTAGATTCAGTTCTGTTGAATGCTTTTCGCCTTTTTTTTTTTTTTTTTTTTTTTGGAATAACACACAAAGGGAGATTTCAAATCAAGCTGAACTTCAAGCAAAAGTTAATGCTATTCTCTTTTGGGTTCAACCACCCACTTTGCTTAAGGTCACTAGTTGAGGCTAATGCTGCACAGAGGGGCTGCAGCAAACTTGGCATCTCCTTGATTAGGCTCCCTGCTGATCTAATACACATACCAGCTCACTTGCCAAGTCAAATAACACATTTAGTGAATTGGAAATAAGATTTAAGTGAGCCAGCACAATGCGGCTTGCCTTCTCATCTTTTTACCGAATCCTTCTCTTTGTATGCTAGACTGTGAAAACTGCTCTTGTTAGAGGACTTAATCTTCATTTTTTCCTGTAGATTATTTGGAAACAGGTCAATTGAATGTTGGAGCTGCTAACTCCTCCTACCAAAGAAAGAAACCGCTTGTGGCATACTGATTGCATCATTTAAATGAAAGGCTGTCATTATTAAAAAGAAAATACTGTAGTATAAGGTTCTCTTGGAATGGAAAAAAATTCAAGTATTAAATGCAACCCATTTTTAAATAATGTGTTTATTCCTTTGTCTTCAAGTCTCTTTTCTCAAGAGTGCTTTGCATTAACTGCTGGTGAGTAGTAATTGATGGGGTTGATCACATCAGTACATATATTCATCTCTTGTGGCCATATTACAGTAGTTAATTCTTAAATACAGTGAGATACAATACAGTGACATTTCTATAGGACATTTATATAATGCCTTTCATAAAAGCAAAGTAAATCACATCACATAGGGTTTGACTTTGAACTATTCTGTATTTTAACGAAAGAAAATCAGGATTGAAGTTAAACCTTCACAGTTTGTTCTCAGTTTGTTTTTAGAAGAACAGAGGTTAATGTGTGAAGTATAATTTGAGATTTAGCATAGATTTGTCACAGACTTTAACGCCATTTATGCTGTAATAATCTGTGACTGTCCCATATCTCTGTGTTAGGTGTTTAGGGTTATGACGCGTATTGACTTTTTTATGGTCTTCTTATCTCTTCTGGTTATACAGATTTATGTGCATCTCTTCCTCATCTAACTCCTGAAATAAGAGTTTGCTTTCTGAGATGTTCTTGTGTTTTCCTTACATTTCTCCGTTTCTGTGTTTTTTTTTTTTTTAATTTTATTTTTAAGAAATACAAACATACCACAATACCGGGTAGAAAATGGAGAAAACTGACATTTGTAACATCTCAGCAAGGACAGGAGAATTTAAGTACTACATTAAAAAAGTAAAAATTTATCTGTGTGACCTACAACTGTAGGATAAAATGATTCCTTTTCTTCCAGAGTAGTGACCAGTGCACTTGACTTCTAATGAATTCACTTACTACATTTTAATCTCCTGTTAGGGATTTAGAGGTATTGGCAAAACATCTCGCCATATTTTTTGTGACCATCGGTGTACTTTCAGTCTGGCTTTTAAAATCCAAGCAGTTCTTGACCTTGTAGCAGATGTTTGTTGGGAGCTCAGGCAAACAGGATGGCATAAAGAATCTGCTTATTTGTCTCTGCAACCTATTCCAGCAAAGCAGAGGGAAGGAAACCTGTTATGCTCTCAGATCCTCCTGCAAAGATGTGGTAGAGCAGATGCCTTCCCTTGCCATTCATCCCAGAGAGGAGAAACTGCTGAGTTACTGGGATGGGATCCGTAGGGAATTGGAGGAGGAAATAAATCTGTGTTCCTTATGGAGTCCTTAATAGGCTTTAGGTCAAGTGACAGAAAATGAACGGCTAGGAAAAAGAGCCAATTCTTTGCTGCTTTAAGAATCATTCAAATGAAAGTAGTATTTGTCATTCTAAGCTTCATATTTGTAATTTCAGCTTCGTATTAGCTTGTCCAACCTGAATCAGCAAAGAGGAAAACTGCATGGTTCAGGCCTCATGCTGGATACTGTAAAAGTTACAGTTAAATTGTTTAGTATTTCCCAAGACCACACATGAAAAAAATGTAGTGGTTTGTCAGTAGCTTAAACATTTAATTGGGAAAATATGTCCTCCATTATTTGAGGAAACAACTTGAAGCACATTTGAGAACAATCCTGAAGTCAGTGAGCTGCCTCCTCTTTCCATTAAGAAACTCCCCCAGCAGCAGCTCAAGACATTTTGCATCTGGAAAGATGAGGATGCACATACCCAGGAAACAATTGGTAGAAAGGGCAGTAAAACAGTTTGAAAACTTCATCTGCAACAGTGGAGCCCACCAAGCAAAAACAAACTATTTGCATTTATTCCTTCTGAGAATGAGGTTGTTTCAGCATCCTAAGCATAGGAGAAAGAAGATCAGATGTTACCTGGTCAAAGAAAGATCTGTCTCTGAAAATACATGTACACGTCCCAGCGTCTCTGTCCTATTATGTGTGCAGCTTGAAAAATGGACAAGCGAAGAGAAAGTCATTTGCCATGCTCCAGAGTTGGATCTGCCACTACTAAATACCTTTCCTGTGATGCTGAGCAAGTCTCTTAAGCTACTGCTTCCAAGGTTGGTTTAATTGCAAATCCCCCCATGTCACTGAGCCTCCCCCTCTCCCCATAGACACAGGTAGAAATTGTGTTTTGAATGCACGGATGGAGTCCTACCAAAGGGATAGATTCTGAAAACACATCTGTAGGTATGGCACTTGTAGTTAGCGGTCAGCTTTGGTGGTACAAGCCTGACCACCACTGTAAATACACAAAACTACTATCAGAAAAGAATTGCTGGTATTTGTAAAGCATCCAGGTATTGTAACAGTGAGTGAAGTTTCCATGGGGAAGTAAAATCTCTATTCAGTCTTGGACAACTTGCGTTAAACCAGAGCCACCATTACCCTGGTTTAATAAATTGTGGCACGTTCTTGACTTTTAGGTATTTAAGTTTATAAACTGTAATATGATTTTATGTAATTTTGTACCTTTTGTATAATGTATTTATGTAAAACACTGCTCTCATTCAGACAGGCGTCATGCTTCATACTAGCTTTAGTAAATAAATTAAAGGAAAGAACAAGTTAAAGTTCACAGTTAGCGTTTTCCTTACCTCTGCCATGGCACATTTTAAACTCATAAGTCTAATCTTTCAGTGGTTCAAGAATACACATAAATCTCCCTCTTTTTTCTTTTGATAGATGTTAATATATTTTTGTGCTCATCTATCTTGCTATATTGCTCCATTATTATTACTTAATTGCACTGTTATGAAGCCCAGTGTCATTAACATCTAACCCTTCATGGAGAAAGCAAAGTTTAAGGGTTTCCAAGGTACATGGGGGTGACTGACCCGAATGTTCAATCTCGTTTCCCAGAAACTTATGTCTTGTTTGTTCCTTAATGCCATGCCACAGCTAACCCAACTGTAAAGTGTTAGAGCAATGAAGCATTTTCACCTCACTGTAGTCTGTCAGCAGAGGAATATAAAAGAAACATATTAATGCGTCTCTAGTTAGAGAGTTCAATTTCTCCACACTGATAGCTTTCCTCTGGTTGTCTTGCAACTGCACAGAATGACTCCTACTGCATTAAGATTTTAATAACAGACAAGTTTTATTATTAATGGTCTTAAAAAGGACTTCCTGCTCTTCGGATTCAGTGAACTACTCATCAAAGGGTAGCGTGGGAGCTGAGAGCAGCTGATGTCCAAGAAGCAGCAGATGAGACACGGGTGTAAAATAAAAAGACATTGGTACTGGGGGATCATGACTTGGTGTTTTTCAGGTTTGGATCATTTCATTCCATCTGCCAAAATTCCCACAGTACTTTCCATCAGACTGCTGTTACTTCTTTTTTTCCAAGCTATACCTCATTGCTGTGCATACAGCTGCCGCAGATATTGAATTTAATAATTTCCACTGGGTTTCTGATATGGTGGTTAATACAGATGCATATCATTACTTGTACTTGTGTGTTCAAAAGTAAAGTCAGTCGTAAAAGGAATCATCAAATTAGTTTTCCTTCTATTTTAAAATTATGCCTTTGTCTGTTTTTCCTTCTTCAGCTAGCATTGTGAAAAATTTAATTTATAAATTGCTTCCAGATTTCATGTAAAAATCTGAAATGTCACAAATTTTACACTTTTCTAATGTATGAAATACTCTAATATAATATATATATATATTTTTGCTGCTGACTGAAAAATATTTCAAGTCTCTAACTTACACTGAAATGGTTTTGAAGTAGGTTTATATATACCACTGTCACCCATCTAAATGAGTGTTTTTATGAGGAACCAAGAGGAAAACCGATATCAATTTCTATGTGACTCGAGTGCAAAGCCTTCATTGACTCAAAAATGTGCAACTTAAATCTCAGTAATTCCTTGATGATTTATTCATTTAATTTGCCTTATTTTTAATATAAGAAATGCAGGTCTTATATCCACAGTAGATCTATGCATATATGTTTAGATCTAAGTAGAAAAAACAGTCCGAAATAAATTTTACCCTCAAATTGCTTTATCAAGGTATCATTTTTCTCCATTAGGTACTTGTTGACACATTTCAACAACTAATTGTTTCTAAAATAAGTTTGAAATGTACTCTAACAGAAATTAGCCTATCCTGTGGCCAAGCCAAAAACCCCTTGCTATAGGAACAAAGTAGTTTTAATGTACTGTTCCACTACATCAAGGTCAAAGAAAAGGGCAATAGATCATACAGTCTCAATGTATTCCTACCATCTTGTCGCTGTGGAATATAGATATGCCATAGGGAAGTCTGTGTAGTAGTGCAGTATTGACCCCTCAAAAAAACCCAAAAAACAGCTAAGACAAGCTCCTCAAATCATTACATTTGAATCAATAACCATGGGACTTTTTGAAAGATATCATAATTTCTATTCTTTCAGCCATTTCATCCTCTAAGGATTTTCAAGGTTATTCCATGTGACACAAAATACTAATACTTCATTTGATAGCAGGAGTAGCACAGAAGTGGCATTGCTAATTAGTTTTGACAAATTTCTATAATACAGTTATTTTTCCACCAGTGAAAAAGCTCATCCTGTGTCCACAGAGCACGCCCCCCACATCCTAAACATCACGTATTCAACTTTCTTCTGCAACCTGGGAGAATACAGGTAATATTTTCCATGCTACTGCTATATTCGAAGGCTCATTCTGATCAATAGTGTGATTTAGGTCTATAAGTCATTTTGATACACTTGAAAGGTTTGACGTAAAAAAATGTGATTGTTAAAGTAAAAAGGCTGATAGTTTGAACAATCATACGACCCAAATAGCTGGCCAAACACTGCAGATGGCAACATTTGTGGTGAAAAGCCTTGAAATTCGCTGCATTGGGAAGCAAAGCTCCAGTGTTTATTTCTGGTGGAGCTAAGAATTCATGGCTCTTTTTTGTGTTCTTGGTTTCACTGTGGCCATTAGCACATTATGGTTACAAAGAAGAAGACAAGACAGGTCTCCACAGAAAAGATAACCAGGGGTGCAACTTCCAGGGTTGTTTCCCACTGTGAATGTATGTACTTTAAGTAGCTTAAAACACATTTTATGAAGACTGCGTGAAAATGTTAAGCTTCAGTTCAAACTTCACTCTAAATATTTCATTTATGCTCAGAGTGTGAAGTCTCATTTGAAGGAGAAGGTATGTTTCAACACATCTAAATGCATGTTGTCTTTAGGGACAACACATTATACTATTGCACTCCTCTGTGACAGGTAATGATTTTTTTTTCACTCTTCAAGAGCCTTTATTTTTGCATCAGATTAACAGCAGAGCAAACGCAAAGAAATGGAAGATCTACTTTTCGAAAAGTTGCCTGTACTCTACGATTATAACCACGAAAAAGTTACCACGCACAGTCTAATTATGATACAGAAACAGCTCCATAAAAATCTAGTGCTGTAGCATCTCAGCTTCTCAAGTCAGCATGCTTTTCTAATATGGAAGCAATAAAATAACACTGCAAGAGAAAATTTGGGGTTCAAAACATAAGAAGAAGATAGAAGAGAAAAATGCAGGATTATATCTTACTCTATTTACCTGCTGCTGCAGTGACCTGTGTCCTCCCGCGGCATTTGCCTTTGAGTCTCAATTGTGAAATTGAAATTTCCATAAAAAACAACTGTAAACAAAACCAGAGGAAAGTATTATTTCCACTAGTCTCATAATTTAGAACCTTTGCAAACTTAATATTTTTAAGCTTTTCTAATCACAATTTTTGTAACAGTTTACTGACATAAGAAACACAATCTGAAAATAAAGCAAGGTAAGTTGCAAAAAAGGCGTATAATTAAAGTGGTTATGGTGTAACTTTACTTATAGGAACAAAAGCTGCCTATTACTCCTTAAAGGACTTATTTTCTATCAGTTTTACACTCCATTTGATTTGTGTTCTCTCACTATGCCTTCCTACAACACACATGCAACAATATTGAACTCATTTCAATTTTTACAACACTGTAAAATTGTTCCTGCATTTTCTTATTATCTGAGTTGATGGACTAATTAGAAACAGTCAAGGTTATATCTAGGTGTCCCAATAAAAAATGGTTCTAATTGCCCTGAGACTGAGGATAATTCAATTACAAATCTTTTCAATTTGATTCATTCCTTTCTTCCTAAGGAAGGATTATGTTGATGGGTTTCAGGTAATGGAACTGGGTGGCTTAGGAGGGGCATTAAAACATCCTTACAGCTTTAACTAATGTGATTAAGTTTTATGAAGTTTGTTTTTCTTCTTAAAATCTTGCGGAGGTCAAGTACTCATGTGATTCCCTTGGAGCAGTGGTTGAGAAGTTGGTTGAGGACAAGGTAGTAATCTCTTGAAATGTGCTCATTAGTTGGAAAAAGATTTGGAAAAGTTGTTTCCCACATCACACAACCTTAGTTAATAAATGAAAAAAAAAGGAGAAAAAGAAAAAAAAAAAAAGCATAATACTTTTCAAGTCCTTAATTAGTGATTCTTAGTACGACCTCTTCTTGGATAACACCCTGTTATCGGTTCACACTTCTGTGATCATTACTGAGTAGACAGTCAGGGTTGACAAATATTTTGAAGTTGGGTTCAAACCTTTGCCCTGTCAGTAATCTAAACTGAACTAGATACTTGCTGAGCTTGCAAGAAAAGATACCATCAGTAACTAGGACAAGAGAGAGGAATTTTTAATGTTTTTAAAAATTTCTCTACTTTACTGATGGAAAGTGTGTCTGTTACAGGTTTTGTTCATTTCTTATTTTTGTATTTGCCTGTGCCTTCATGTTTTACACAACAAAATGGCAATTCATGTTAGAAATGCAGTAACTTAGGTCTTTAAAATATTGCTGAAATAATTTTCTTACAGGTAACCTGGTACCTGACACATCAGGAAAAGTGCCAAGTGAAGATTCAGTGTCCAAATAAATCATTTTGCACCATGAAATGTACTTTGGAACATGGACAGTGTTAAAAACACCCTTGAGAACTTCCAAGTGAGCGGTGGACAGATTCTTAACCTGATTTTTAGACCTGGATCTACTATTGCCACCACTGAAGGTGATGACATACTGGAGGAATAGGGAATTCTTGCAGAGATCTCTGTAATTTCCACAAATGCAACCCTGTTCAATTTGGGTTTCATTCATAGGCTTTGGTTCACATTTGCTTGGTTACTGGCATGCAAAATATTAAATGTTTGAATTTTTGTTACTAAAATGTTGAAGGAGCTTACTTTTTACAAATTAATAAGCATATATTGACAAAAATGTTATCCTGAACACCAATTAAGCACTGATTTTAAATTCTTGGAGGTTTTTTTTTTTAAATCTGCTGGTATTCAGCAAGAATGAAAAGGATATTGAAGTTCATACAAGCCGATGTCACCACATGACAAGGGATGGCAGAGATTTCTTACTGTATCAGTTATAAGGATGCAAGCCTGCTCAGACACAGATGGTTTCTGGAAGAGCCTCAAGCAGTGATGCAACCAACCCTCAGTGCTTCATCTGCGTTATTTCCCTGTGCCGATTTTTTCAACTATACTCTTATAGATTCAATGCTATCAGGAAAAAAAATCAAAGCACAGAGAATGACAGCTCAGTAGCACTTATTAAAATAAAAAAATAAAACAAAAATTAAATTAAAAATAATTAAAAATTCTCAGACTTCTCTGATATCTGCCAATTAAAAAAAAAAATATACACCAGATTTGTGTCTCATGAGTTATTCGATGTTCAATATTGGAACCCATTTTATTTGTGGACTGTTTGAAAATATAAAACAGTTAGATTTGATCAACATTTTTAATACGAGGAACTGGTGAAGCAGATGTAGCCACAGTCTCATTCATTCTTTAACTTTTGTTATTTCTTGTCCGTCAGGATGTAAAGTTGTTTATTTTATTTTTTAATCACAATGACACAATGTTTGCTGTTACTATAAGCAGGTACAACTTGTTTATTAGGCGTGATTTTTCTGCCTCTGAGCAAGAGGCACTAGTAGATGTAACACATACTGGTAACACATATTTTTTTATGTTATTGTGCAACAGAGAGAGTGGCCTTTACACCTATGTGTACAGTATAATGCTTTTCAGCATGTGTTAACTATTACTAAACCTCTCTAGAGTTTTTGCCTTACAGTGACAACAATTAGGGGGATAAAATGTATTGATTTTGTGTGTAACCAAACACTTCTCTTGCCTTCTTCAGCATTCATAACAATGATTAATTTATTTTTTTAACAAAAATGTGAACTACCTTTAATTTTCTTCCATGCAAGGTCCATTGCAAAGCCAGGTAATTCACCCACCAGGGTTTTCTGTTAGAGAAGCAGGTCAGATATCAATCTGGTCTTAGAACAGTATTACAGGTTTGGAAGTAGGTAAAATCTGGTGTAAGAACTTCAGAAATTACTAACTGAAGTGCATACCAACTTTTCCCAGTTGTTGTCAAATGTCACAGGCTAAAAAAGCTCAGTTCACACATTTTAAGCCAAATCAGGACCAAAGTGATTTATTGGTTTATTGGCAACACTTGCTTCACAGGTAAACAGTAAATTATGCATTTAGGATAAATATCAATAAGAGAGAAGATAAACTTCTGTGAGAGAATTATAACAATAGTGGGGAAGAAGATGTTTCTTCCAAAATTAATAGCTTAATATAAGACCTCCTACATGACTGAATGTTTTTGCGATTTTAAACATTGTTTTCAGGTTTTGATTTGTTTGTTTCGTGCGGGTTGATTTTTGTTTTAAACATGTTAATTCCCATGTGCCGTTACCAATACAGAAAACATGGGAAGCCAGCGTGTAAAAAGTGAGTATGATCCCCATGTAATCGCAAATGCTCATGGATGAGTTTTTTTTCTTCTTGTCTTGAGGGGGAGCAAAATTTTTCTGTTCAGGTAAGAAAATAAGAACTAATAAGAAAAGTACTGTAATTAAGTCATTTGCTTACCTCTTTGGTCCAAACAAAAATACAGTTACATTTAAAAAGCACTGGCTTATTAAGTAAATACGATTTTTATAAAGAAAAAAAATGATAATTTTTCTATTTTTTGTTAAAGTAAAATTCATCTAACACATCTGCTCATAGTGCCTTTGCATTTTTGTGTAATCTTATTCTTTGTCTTCAGAAGTGGGATTTTAAAAAGTAGTGTAAAGGCTTCTACTTGCAAAACCATTGCTATTGCTTCAGAATAGTCTTGACCTAAGTCCTTGAAAGATGCTTTTTATAGGCCTTGATTTTGTTGTGTGAAAGTTTTTTACCATGTTGGTTTTTTTTAACGAAGAGCTAAGAAATAATGGGTGAGATATCCTTTAGCTCTTACTCTCATTTGAAACTCAGGCTCACTCTAAATTTTCATCAGAATAAAGCATTTACAGGAGTATTTTTTAAGTTGTGACTATGATGAGGAGCTTAAGCTCAGGGCCCAGTGAAGAGCATGGAAATGATAAAGCTTTCAGTAATCAGTCTGGACCTCAGCTAAAATATGTCTTGTAGTGCTGCCGTGAGCAAGTTCCTCCCATCTTCCCATGAGCTTGTTCATTTTTATCTAAAAATTAGCCAGCTCATTGTAATGGACAAACCAGCCAAGTACTGCTATCTTTGCTTTATTATTCCTATCTAAGGAATTCATGCTTATGATCCATTTTGACTTATATAGAGTCTTTGCATTAATTAAATTCACTTCAAACTAAAGTTATTCTACTTGACTGTATAAATGTGCCTTAATTACATGAATAGAACTATAGCCAGATCCCTGAATCAGTGTGGATTAAAACATCATTTCACAGCCAAACAGAAACATGTTCCCAATCACTGCACTTGAATTATTGTTATGTAGCTTGGGGCTTGTATTAAAATCACTGAATAATTGCAATCAGATTATTATAATCAAGTACAGGAGCAGTAATTACAGGTTACAGTCATTTTAAGCTGCCCTGGAAGTCCCATATACTGATCATATGCATATTAAAAGTTTATGTTAGTGATAAAATTAATGAACAGGATTGTACGCTCCTGTCTGTGAGATAGGTGTCACATATCTTACCATATAGGGAGATGTATTTTGCATAGCAAGGACAACCAGCCTATTTACTTTTTTTTTTTGGTGTTGTTGGTTTTTTGTGTTCACATCAGAAAGCTATCAACAATGGAGAGGGGAAAAAAAATCCCCCAACTATTTGCAGAATAATCTGCTGCTTTACTGTGTCCAAACTTAAGTATTGCTTAAAGATGTTATCGTTTTCCATTGAAAGACTTTGCCAGGAGCATTGTTTATACGTATTTATTATAATCATTAATAACACAAAAAGAATTGTGCAAAAGACGAAAGGAATATTAAACTTTGTCAACATGAGAATATTAGAGACACAAACATAAAGTTTTATTTCTGGGGGCTGCTGGAGAACAGTAAGGAGGGGGAAATAATTTAGGACAGAGAAAAAGTATTAAAAGAGAACTTTTCCAACCTGCTTCATATGGCCTTGTTTTGGAGACACCATAAAGTAAATAGGTATTTCTGATTTTCTAAGAGATATAATAAAAGCAGAAATCTATGTCATCTTAGTATTCCATTTAAAAGACAAAAACCTTACTACTTTGGCTATCATAATCTTGTTGTTTGAATAAAACTATGAATATAGAATATGAGATATGAACTGGATTGTGATAATCTGTGTCTAAAATCAGCCCCTGAAACTGGAAGAAGCGGTAGTCCTCTTATTGCAGAGAAATGTCCTAGGAACATGTTTGCTAACCAGAAGATTATTTCATTATGGTTTTACAAATGAAGAGAAACGTAAGTGCAAGAGGAAAACTAGCAAGGGTAAACACAGAGAATGTGCAGAGGGATCATGGGAAGAAAGGTGAAGGAAAGGGTTCCGTATTGTACAAGGTCCCAAAGGAGATTTTATTTATTTATTTACTTATTTATGTATTTATTTATCTATCTATTTATTTATTTATCTATCTATCTATCTATCTATCTATCTATCTATCTATCTATTTATTTATTTATTTATTGGGGGGGACATAGAATCATGCAATCATTTTGTTTGGAAGATACCCTTACTATCATCGAGTCCAAACACAACCTAACCCTAGCACTAAACCATGTTCCTAAGAACCTCACTTATACATCCGTTCAACCCCTCCAGGGCTGGTGATTCCAGCACTGCCCTGGGCAGCCTGTTCCAATGCCCCACAGCCCTTTGGGGAAGAAATTGTTCCCCACATCCAACCTCAGCCTCCCCTGGGCAACTTGAGGCCGTTTCCTCTGCTCCTGGTGCTTGTTCCTGGGGAGCAGAGCCTGACCCCCCTGGCTCCAAGCTCCTTTCAGGCAGTTCAGAGATCAGAAGGTCTCCCCACAGCTCCTGTGCTCCAGCTGAACCCCCCGTCTCCCTCAAATACTCCTCCTAAGACCTGTTCTCTGTGTAGCAGAAGATTAATTTACAACAATTAAACACGAATGAGTAAGAAAAATGCCTTTGCAAGCACTAGATGGCCAACCAAACACTCAGCTGCTGCTGCTGGAAAATTACATGCTATGTCTCAGCATCTGGGCTGTAGGGCTTCCAGGTTCACCCCTTGTGTGCCAACTCAGATGTTGGACCAGGGAGAAGGGCAGTGGGCAACATCGACAAGGCTGCAACACAGGCCCCAGGAGAAGAAGGTTCAGTGCCAAGAAGGTAGCAAAACATCAGGAACCTGCCAGCAGGGTTTAGAACTTGTAAAAATACCCACTGAAGTTTATAAACACAAATTTTACAAATTTGCTAAGCAGGAGATAGGCATCTGTTTAATTACTGAGATTTAACATCTACAATGAGATCCAATAGTGTCATCTTCTGAGAGCTCAGAAGAGGTTCAGGAGTCTGGAAAACCTGGATCTCACCCATTCACAAGAGGGTTGTGTTCAGCTTCTTTGAGTGAAGAGGTTGGTGTGGGCACCAGGAAGGATTATGACCTTTCTATCTGGTGTGTAAAGAGACAATAAAATTGGATAAATTACACTGTCGACACACTTCACAGAATTCTTCTTTAAAAAATGGTGCCTAGCAAAAACTTAATGATACAGTGGTTTATAGTATCACCATTAATGAAACATGTCTCAGTGAAAAGGACAGATATATGGATTTTCACTTGCAAAGCATAATAAGATCAATTATTTACACAAAATTGCTGACATATACTTCACCTCATCCCCATAACACACATAAAAGTATTATGTTTTTCTCCAAGAAACTCACAGAGGAAAAATTATGACTGTAAGAACTTTGTTTGGGAAAAAAAGAAAAGATAAACCTAAAAGTCTAAACTGCCTGCAGAGGTCGAGAACACTCCCATAGTGCAAATAATCATGGTTTTAATAGCATTGAAGTACACCTACAGCTACAGAGAAAAAGTATTGCTTTCCTCTCAAGTAGTATCAACAGCCTCTCTGGCCTCTCTCATTCCTGTGGATGCACAAGTGTGGGTGTCTTGAAGTGTTTTCAGCAAATCCACGGTGCTTATTTGCCAAGCTCTGTGCATCTCTGTGCATGAGGAATTAAAAATTGAGACGTCACAGTTATATTTAGAGTGAGGAGAAGTCCAAAGGAGTTTAGTAGACATATAAAAGTTTTTTAGCAACAGGAAGGGAAGTTGTTTTGGTTTGGTTTGGTTTTTGTCTCCCTCTTGCATGTTTTCTTTTAATGGCCTTTGGTTTACAGCATTCAGTGAAATTCATAAAAAATGACATTTTGTTGAGAAAGCTGTCAAATGTGAAAGCCTCATTGGTAGACATTGGGCTTGCCATTACTGCAGTTTTGTCTACAGATTCTCTTTTTTTCCCTTCATTTCTGCTTCCCTTAAGCACACTTTGCATGTATTTGCCATCCTCTAAAACACCCTTAATAGCAAATTCAAGATTTCAGACTATAAAAATATTTTTCAGTTTGCTTTGTTGATTCCAGTGCTTACAGATTTTCAGAGGACCAAGAATGAAGGTTAATTTTAATCCAAGTGCTTGCCAATATGCGGAAAATCTAGGTAAATATTTTGTTACTCTGATTTTTTTTTTTTTTTTTATTCTGGATATAACACACAATGTTCTTGAAAACTGTAACATCTGAGCTTAACTTTCGTCACATTGAAGAAAAAACAGGCGGAAAAGAGCAAAACTAATACAACTTCTCAGTCTGAAATGGTTTTGAATCTCTTTCAGGCAGAAGTGGAGTCAGTGATCCACTGAAAAGAAGTTTCTGTACCATCATTTAGGGTCCTTTCTCAAGGATACCCCTTTTCTTTACATTTGCTTGAGGCTTCATGGGTCATGCTTGTACTTCAAGGCAGAAAAGGGTGAAGACAGACATGCAAGGGACAATTGTTTTCAGATGCAGGAAAAATCACACCCATTAACCCATTCAAAACATGTTGCTTGGAGAAGAATCTCTCTGATACTTGATTTTTTTGGTAAACAAATTAAAAGGTAAATGTCCCAAATTAAACCACAGTACTGAACTTCAGTGTATTCAAGGAATTGTTTTGTATACGCTTTCCTGAATATGAATTTTGGGAAAACCTTGATGGTTGCTGAGCTAATATTACGAGGTTACTTTATATTATACATGTGCATTTATTTAAGTTGTTCTTTTGGCAAACATATGTGTAATAACCACAACCACCTGCATGTACATTTAGAATAAAATCAAAGCACATTTCCACTGGAACTACAAAATCTGAAGTTTGAAAACTTTATTGCAATACACTTAATGAAATAACAGCATGAGTAAGATTCCTTGCCACTTGAATATTATACAAAATTCCCCAAGCAATTCTTCTTCAGATTACCTGAGGTTGAAGGGATAAATTCAGTTTGATCAGATTATGACATCATATTGTGGTGTCAAAACCGAAGTTTTCACCAGTGTTTGTAGAACCTTTGACTTCATAAATTTTATAGGGTTAAAATGAGTTGTATTGAAACTAATGTCAATAGAAAAGACAAAGGTATCAGAGGCCCCAGGTCTGGAAGTGGTGTCTATCTATTCTATTCAAGCTGGGATTATGAATTTGTCTTAGAGTGCAAAGTCTACTGTTGGCCAGTGGAATGATTTCTTTAGCTTTAGAAAAATCATTTAAGACTGGGATACGCTTATAATGTCATTACTTCCTTCAAGAATGAAAAAGAAATTTTAATACCGAAGAGTAGGCAAAAAGTGGATGTTGAAATGCAACATACTGACTTATTCTTTTGCAGAATGTTACATCAGTGATCCCACAAGAATACTGAGATGCTGCTTTGTGATACATCTGAATCAAGGATACAACAGAGTTCAATACACTATTAAACAACTTCCAAATTAAAACTGAATATTCAAACCAAATTCAATGAGCATGATTTATTTTTCATCCAATGTCCACGTAAACACCAGCCTCCCTTTAGGCCTACTGCCTATGCAATAACATTTCTTTCATGGACTATTATACAGACAGGTTGAAATACAAATTAAAGGTCTAAGTTTAAAAGGCTCAAGGTTAAGGCTGTAAGACGAATGGGAATAATGTGAATGAGATGATTGAGTCTGAGGAGAACCCGAGCATTTAAAAGAATGAAGAATATTGTTAGGCTAACTTTAAGCTAGCATGATGGCGTCAGGCCATGTTGCCATTTCTTTTGCAGGCATGCAAGGTAATCTGTGGTATCACGTAGACTTATGGAGGTGTTCCACTCCTGCACTGAGCTTTAGCTCTCAGCGCACGGGTGCCTCAGAAACACAGTTGAAAAAATTCTGGAATTCCCCTAGGATGTATGGTCCTTGGCTTTGTAGTAGACAGCTATCCATGCCTATTAAATTCTAAGATTCTGTTGTGTATACCTTGGTGTATAACATCTGAAGTAGGAGGCTTGGTCCATTGTGCTGGAGATAAATCGTAGAATCACAGAATGGTTTGTGTTGAAGGGACTTTCAAAGCTCATCCAGTGCCACCCCTGCCATGAGCAGGGACATCTTCACCAGCTCAGGTTGCTCAGAGCCCCGTCCAGCCTGGCCTGGGATGTCTCCAGGGATGGTTCATCCACCACCTCTCTGGCCAACCTGGGCCAGACTCTCACCACTCTCAGGGGCAACAATTTCTTCCTCATGTCTGGACTGAATCTCCCTGATTTAATTTAAAACCATCACCCCTTGCCCTATCACAACAGGCCCGCTCTAAAGTCTGTCCCCATCTTTCTCATGGGCCCCTTTTAAGCACTGAAAGGCTGCACTAAGATCTCCCTGGAGCTTCTCTTCTCCAGCTGAACACCCCAACTGTCTCAGCCTGTCCCTAGCAGAGCTGTTCCAGCCTCGGATCATTCCTGGGGCTCCTCTGGCCCCTCTCCAGCAGCTCCATGTGTGTCCTGTGCTGAGGACCCCGAGCTGGACCAGCACTGCAGGGGGGTCTCACCAGAGCGGAGCAGAGGGGCAGGATCTCCCAAATATGCTGCCCACGGGGCTGGGGATGCAGCCCAGGGCACCATTGGCTCCTGGGCTGCGAGCGCACATGGCGGCTCATGGCCGATCTCTCAGCCCAGTGCCCCAAGTCCTTCTGGGGCAGCTCTGCATCCTGCACCCCAGCCCGGACTGGTACCGGGGGTTGTCCTGACACAGGTGCTGGACCCTGCCCATGGCCTTGTTGAACTTCACGAGGTTCACACAGGCCCAGTTATCAAGTCTCTGTTTCCTCCATGGGGCTGTGGAATTTTCAGCACTGTGTCTCATAGCTGAGGCTGGAACGGCACCTTCCTCTTAGCAGTGCAGCTGGGCTACCTCTGAACCTTGGGAAATTTGAATTTTACTTAATTTGACAACTTCATTCTGCTCTGAAAGCTATCTTGGTCTTATTGCTTTAAACTTTGCTTACATTCATTGTAAACTTCAGGATTCTATTTATTACCTAGTTGGTAGCAACAATGAGCTAGAGGAAACTGACCATCATTTTTCTAGCTGTGAATTACTGAAAGATGAGAAAATAAAAGATCCTTTCCTCACAGCAATTTTTGTCATCAGCACCACAGTATGTACGCATCCCACTCTTTCCAGCCTGAAGGTAATGATAGCAGACCAGCTGTGTCGTCACCTCCTCTTTTGGTACTCCTAATGCAAAGATGGATCATCCACACGCACGGTTTTGAAGGGTTTGTTAGCACCCTCCTTCACCCCTTTCTTCGTTTTCCACTCATATCTAGCTGTCTGTCATTATCATTTTAATCATGAGAATAGAGCTTTGCATCTATAAACCATTGATAATTCCGTGTTTCAGCAGGAGCTCAGGTGCTCCAGCATCTAGGTCGTGTTTAAAGGCATATTAGAACTTGCATTCAACAGTAGGCCCAAGCAATCTAGTTTCTTTAAAATGGAAAATTTCATCCAATTTCTATATCCTGATATTATGATTATCAGTCCACTTTCAAAACTGAAACTGAAAACATCGTAAGTATGTTTTTTATCCTTTTCATCATAAAAAAACCAAAATCACATAGACAGAGCTTTAGGAGGAGTCTAATTTAGATTTCACCAGCATTCTCCTGATAGATGGTGGTGATCAGTTGTGATCTTAAATATAATGTGTCCTTTAGTACAATAATAAAAACGACTGAGAATCAGCTCTGCCACTCAAAAGAATGATGGGGGAGGGAAGAAGGAGGAACAGCAGAATAAAAATCAGATTTTAGGTAAGATATTAGAAAACATACCAGTGATGTATTTCTAGCTGCTTTAGTCTTGTAATGTTTCACTCTGTTCTCATTCCAGTAAACAACCAACCGCTAAAATAAGTGCAATAATTTGGAAGTTATGATATAAAGAGAACAAGTGGAAAAACTCTACAGAACAGGGCTCCCAATGAATCTGAGCACTACTGATTAACACTAGTTTTTGAAATGTTAATTAGTTTTACACTTAACAGCTTGTCATTGTCTAAAAGGGCATAGGAGCAAACCTTCCAGAGTGAAGGCTGAGGAGTTTTTAACTCCTTGGTGACAGGAATTGGCACACATTCCTTTGCTCTCAATAGCACCATGAGCAGACAAGAATTAATTAGCTTTGGTGATCAGTAAGATAAAAGAATGTAAGTATCTGAATTAGTTAGCAATGACAAGGGGGTGAAAGAAATATTAAGTAAATTAAGATGTAGAGAGTAGTTACTGTCCATGGGGTAACTCAATCCCTGTTATCAGGACTGAGAACTTTGCAAAAATATGAAATTATCTACCCATAACAATGATGTTTAACAATGTCTGCAATTGCTTTGTTCATTTAAGTGCAACTTGATGGCACATTAAAGACTGCGATGTATGCAAAATTGAAAGAAGTAGAAGGGATTAGATAATGATGATGTAGGAAAATGTTTATTCATTAACTGTTTTAATTTAAATCATTGCTTTGAAATCTTGGAGAATTTAGATGGGGTGTGTCTCTAAACATATTTTCCTCATATTCTTCTTTATCTTCAACAAATTAAAATCTGACACAAAAGACGAAGTTTTGTGACTCAATAAGATTTCCTCCTGTGCATGATACACAAACCATAATCTAGACTCAAATGTTAAGCTATAGATTTATAGACCAGATGCAAAAAATCTCAGAGCAGGGAGGTAGAGCCAGCCTGGCTGCCTTTTCTGCACAGTCCAGTGATCAGCTGAGCACAAAATGATGATCCAAAAGTCACATCCCTGGAGCAGGCAGTGGAATAGGCTGTGTTGTTGCCTGGTTTGCATGTGTTTCAGCAGAGCAAATGTATTGTGCACTAAGTTCATGTATACCTTTTCAGCTACCGGGGAAGTGCAAAAAAAATGCCGCATTAAATCTGAATGAGGCAAAACCATAAACACTCCATTTAGGTTTCAGGTTGGCCATAAACCTAAGAGAATTTGGCAAAGCAAACGCAGCATCTTCCCACTGTCTGTGCTATAGGAGTGGTACCCCCGTCGGTGGAAGTTGTCTTGACTTGTCTCTGTAGTTTTCTGAACACCTTTCTAGATTGACGCAATTTGCAGCATTTGTCAGATCTAAGTAAAAATTATAAATTCTTTTACTGGTTCAGGTTTCTGTATGTAGACTTCAACCAGTTTCACTTTGCAAGCTGGCCAAATTGTTTCCAAGTGAGTAATTTGTGGTATATATATATATATATATATGTGTGTGTATATATATACACACCTACTTGTTTGGGTTTTTGTTTGTTTGTTTGTTTAAGAGGGGTGCTCTGGTAGTGGTTACTTCAAGGAAAAATGCTACCTATCCTGTGAATTATTTTACTTCTTTTTGTCATGTGTCTTTCCCCCTCTCCCACAAGGGTTTGAGCCTAGTAAATTCCAGGTGAACTTTGGCTAAATTTAAAATGCTTAATTACGGAACATGGTACATCTGCAAATCCTCTCAACTCAATTTCTCCCTTTCCCAGAAAAACTCTGCCAAGGGAAATGTGACATGTAACCTAAATCATATCAGGAGACTAAATATTTTTATTGAAAAAAATAACCTTGCTGTGTTCATAAGCCTAAGAATTTCAGGTCTTTATTCCGTTGCACGCATGTTTTCAAGAGAAGCAAAGAAGCTGAAAATGTTTTTAGAAACTGCATAAACTGCATTATCTATGTACAATGTGGGTATAATACTACATTGGTCAGCAACTAAAATGTAAAAGGTAATGTGTAAGAGTTTTATAAGCTTCTCAGAACTATAAAGGAAGTGCGAGAGGATTTTAAACATTTTGATTAGCACCGCAAAGATTTTAATGCTTTATTTAAACAGTTTGCTATAGGGCAAACACATTTGGTAGACAAGTAAAATGAAAGCACAGGCATCAGTTTCTCTGTTTTCTATTAAGTAATGTTGCGAAGTAAGCAGAAGTTGGATTCAGATATCAGATAATTATCTCCACACTATGTGTCACAGTAAATAATTTTAATTGGTTTAACTTCAGGGACCATTACTGGCCTAATTAGAAACATGAAAAGGCTACAAGTATTAGGAAATATCCTGAAGGAATGAGAACATTAGCAATTCTGTCAAGCCATTTTTAAAATAGTACACAGTAGCAGTCACATTTCCGTAAAAGGCAGATTACTTGAAAGGTGCTTTTAGAAAAACAGTTGTTGTGGGTTTGTAATAAGAGAAGTGGATGGGCAAGCATAGAGAATTTTTTTTGTGGTTGGCATGTATTATCACTATGTTAAAGATACACTGATATTATCTTGATTGTTATTTTTAAAGACACAGTTAACTTTGTGCTGTGTTTGAATTATGAGAGCTCAAGGGCAGTGAGGAAGCAGGAGGAATCCCAATGGCAAGGAAGTTCATTTGGTTAAGAGAAGAGGAAAAAAGAAAAAATGGAGAAAAAAAGCTAAACCCAGGTCATGTAGAGTTTGGAAGGTTGGAAAGTTGGAAAACTTTTGTCAAAAATATATATCAGATCCTTCGGTGTTCTGGTGGAGCTCTGTAAAAATGACTTTTGAGCTCTTCACTCTCCAGCTGTCTCAAGCTTTTGCATCTTCCATGCGTATCCACGCTCCAGATGAGATCACGAGGCAGCGATCCCATGCTGAATGATACCGTCTGGTTTAAGCATTTCTGCAGCTTCTCGTGCTGTGTTTTAGAACTGCCAAGACACTTTGGAAAGCCCCTATGGCTTAGAGGGCTGCTCTTTGACTTGTCTGTCACCGAAAGCCAATAGGCAAGGCTTGGTGAAGTCAGGAGGAATTATTGAACAGAGCTCAGATCTCAGAATTTAGTTGTTCACTCCTACAAAAACACAGACACAGACCGTTCCTTCATTTGCACTGACATGCTTGTTGTAAACATAAAAAAAAAAATGTGAATATGCCCAGTTACTTTAATGAGCATGTGGCTGGCTTTGGATTTACTCTGCCACAGTGCTTGATTAGTCAGTTGTTCTAAGGGTTTATTAGTCACTTAATCCCTTTCCAGGGGTTACTCAGTTTTCAGATGTGACTGAGTACCACTGGATGAGTTGTAATTGTACATTTTTGAAGGCTGGGGTTGAGAGAAGTATGGAAAAATCCTAATGAATAAAAACTCAGATGAATTGCTGAATAATCTGGATTAGTTTTTTTGTCAAGTCATCATCCTCTCTACTGCAGTGTTTCATATAATATGCCTGAAGTGGCACAAGAAATACTATAGAGTAAAATCTTTATGACAATCTTAGGGGAACAAGCATTCGATTAGAGTTATGTTCTATATTTGCCACTAAAGGCAGGGTAGACAATTGTGAGGGAGGAGCAGTGATGGGGACAACCGACCACCTCAGGTGTTTCGCTGCTGGAGAAGAGCATCAAAGATTTAAGCAGCACACGCTGCTTGAACAGTTGATCAACACCCACCAATGCTACAGCAAGGGATAGTTTTATTGATATTTATATGAATATCTTAAAGCTACACAGATGCAAAATGTATGTACCTTCTTTTCAATATTAATATCTATTCTTCTATTAACCTGTGGGAATTCCGCGATACACTCGCATAGCTGAAAATACATTCCCAGTGTTGTTCATCTAAATCTTAATAACATTCAGTGGTAATTCATTCTATAGGCTGTGTACCATCTAATGAGATAACTCCTTTTGTATTTTTGTCTAGTTTCAGTGAGCATTATCTTGTTCTTGTAGAAGTAGTTCTTAGTTCACCTTTTTGGTAACTCTGCTCTATCAGGTCTTTCCTGTCCACTAATTTTTTTAAAAAAATAAATAAATAAAAAGGTGTAATATGTACAGACGCTCTGCACAATAGCTTGTTTCTCCCAAGTTTTTGAGGCATCATCACAAAGTCAAATATACTGTTTGAGGGCACATTTTCCACTGAACATTATTGTAAAGCTACACTCTGTTCCTCCTGTAGCATCACCTGATTTACATTTTTTAAGACCATTAACTATTGAACAACACTTCCCATTGATTTAGCAAGTGTTTTTCTGATGGAAGAGTGCTTAGTATGCTTAAAATGTGAAAGAGACCAATAGATCATGTATGAGATACAAACATAACTTCATCTAGTACATTGGTGTGAACACAAGGAAGCAGTGAAACTGCTGAAACTGCTGAAAATGAGAGTTGCTTTAGGTAATGAATGCATATGTAAAGCTCTGATTTTGTCAAAATAATGAATATACCAGCGTGGCCACATGAAACTTACAGAAAGGGATTTCAGCAAAATGGCTTTTTGTGACTGCTTAACTCTCCAGCTATACTATATTTTCTGAAACGTTTAAATGGTACCTAGTATCTTTTTCTACTTAACCTGAAAAGATATTGCAGAGTTTAGGAGTATACAAGAAGGCAATTTAGGACACATACATCAAGAGTTTTCTCTTGATGGCCTCAGGTGAAAATTCACAGAGAGAAGAACATCCCAGCTGTGCACTGGACAGCAAATGCCATAATGGTGAGGTCTGCATGGTGCCCATGCACCACACACTGACCTCCGTCTCCAACTTCATCCCACTGACCAGGGGCATGGCTCTTGGCTCACACCCCACATGTTTTCCTACCACTCCATGATGGACCAGGTTCCATGCTTAGAAACCGTCATATCCGCCCAATCTCAGAGCAGCTTCTGACTGTCTCCTCACTTCCTTCACATGAGGCAGATGAAGACATACATTATGTATATATATATAAAGATATACCTATCTTTACACTTACATAGAGACTTATAAATTGAACATAATACAGACAATAAGGAAAAGTCCCAGAGGTTTTGCACAAAAGCATACACAAACCAGAAGAAACAGACAATTGTTTGTGAGTCAGAAAACCTTATTTCAAGGTATGTTTCAGACACAAACAGTGGGTGATGTGAAGCTCCTCTTGCCCAAGGTTCTCAGAAGCCTTCAGCTGCTGTAGGACCATTATACTCACAGAAGTCGTGTGACTCAGTGGGAAAAACATGATCAGTTGTTTGTTTGAAAATCAAACTTACCATGAGCTTGTAATACCACCATTGAACTCTTCCTTTTTATATCAGTCTTTGTTGCAACTTCCTCTTGACCAAAAGAAGAGGAAAAGTGAAGGATACTCCTTGCAAATGAAGACAGATATTTTTTTCCTAATGTGTTTCGCACTCAATCCATGGTGTTTGAGTGCTAATCATGCTGGTGTCTGTCAAAGTCGTAGTTTTGCTAGTCCCAGCCTGCAGTTTTTGACATGGTTCCGTTGACTAACCAGTGTCTGTGAGATGTCTGCGTGGTTTCCCCTGCCTGTGACAGCCATCTTCACCTCTTGCACCACTAACTTTATTGCTTTCATCTCTGGTCATGTTTGTCATTAATCTGGAGTTCCCCACTGCCAGTGCAACTAGAGATTCTCTTCATCCAAGGTTCTGTGGACATGAAACCAAAACCATTCATGAAAGGCTCTGGGGAGACATTATTTTGCCTTTTCAATACTTAAAACAGTCCTATAAGAAAGATGGGGACAGACTTTTGAGCAGGGCTTGTTGTGATAGGACAAGGGGTGATGGTTTTAAACTAAATGAGGGAAGATTGAGGTCGGACGTAAGGAAGAAGTTTTTCACAATGAGGCCGGTAAAACACTGGCCCAGGTTGGCCAGAGAGGTGGTGGATGCCCCATCCCTGGAGACATCCCAGGCCAGGCTGGAGGGGGCTCTGAGCAACCTGAGCTGGTGAAGATGACCCTGTCATGGCAGGGGTGGCACTGGGGGATCATTGAAGGTCCCTTCCAACCCAAACTATTCTGTGACTCTATAACCTATACTTGTGGCTGTATATTTTATCCTGTCCTCAGGAAAGCTTTGTAGAAAGTGGCAGAAATCTCTTACTGGGTAGCTGAGGAAGGAGGGGAAGCCATTGTGCCATGCTCTGATCCTGCCGTCTGGATCTAGGGCTGTAAAAGGATAAAATACAATGAAGTACCCACCCTCCATAAACACAGGCAACTCCAGCCCAGTACTCTGCCAGACTCTTGGATCCCTAAGTTCGTGTCACTGATCTTGTAGAAAGTTGCCAGTCTCTGGCATTGTGGCTGAGGACAGGAATCAGTATAGTCTGGTCTCTTCCTTGCCTGGAGACAGCTTTGAGTCTCCATGGTCTGCTCCTGTCCCTCTCTGTGCTTGCATCTGTATAAGAAAGGATAAAATACAATGGAGCAGCCACCTTCCATCAACAAGGGTAACCTCTGCCCAGCCCTCTGCCAGACTCTTGCATCCTTTGTGACAGTGTCCTTGGTAATGAATGTCTGTGTGTGTGACTAAGGATGGGAGTCTCCGTGGTCTGGTCCTTTGTCTGGACCTGTTGCTGTAAAAGGCAGGATAAAATACGATGGAGCAACCACTTTAGATCACCACACTAAACCCCTGCCCAGTGCTCTGCCAGGCTCTTGAATCCTTAACTTTGTGTCACTGACCTTGCAGAAAGCAGCAAATCTCCAGCTGCATGGCTGAGGACAGGAGTCTCCATGGTCTGGTCCTGCCCATGTCTGGTCCTGTGGGTCTAACAGGCAGGATAATATGAATAAAAAAGGGAGCAACCATCCTCCATCACCAAAGTCTATCCCTGCCCAGGGCTCTGTCAGCCTCAGTCAAGGCTGTCAGTCCTTCATCCCCCTGCCAGCCTGGAAACACCTGTCCCATGGTGGCATGGGCCAACATCAGCCTGCTGCCTGATGTGACAGGGCTCATTACTAGGGCTGGTGCTCAGAGCTGGTGTCATTTTTTATTACCTCGCTTTCTGTGAGTGTCCTTGTAGAAGACGGCAAATCTCTGGGTGTATGGCTGGTGATCAGTGTCCACCATGGTCTGGTCCTGTCCTTATTTGATGTCCAGCTCTGGAAGAAAGAGAAGGGGCAGCTTCCATCTTTCATGTCACAGTCAACCTCTGTCTAGTTGCCCCTGCCCTTGCTCCTCTGCCATCGTCACTACCACCTCAGCCATCACTCATCCACCTGCTCAGCTCTAGTCTGGACCAGTTCACTCCCCAGCCAGTTCTCTGCCCATCCTGCTTGGCTGTGTGATGAACCCCCTGTGACACAGTTGTCTCCAACTTTCTTTTTGCTGTGACATGGCCGCCACATCTCTGGGCGGTGATACCTTTCTCTTCTCAAATAACCTTGCCAAGTATCTTGGATTGTACTCTGTTGGAACATACTGGCCCTACCTTGAATTATACCATATCATTAAGAGACACTGCTGCCTAAATGAAGATCCGTAAGAAAGAAAGAAATTAAAACTTAATTAAATAAATTAATGAATAAATAAAAATTCATTCTTAGGAAAGAAGAAAATATTGTCTAAACGCCTTTATAAGTTTGGAATTATATGTAACACTGTAGCTCTACTTCTCGGAGTTGTTCTTTTCCCCAAAGACGCAGTAAGAATTGGCAGTCATTATTTTATTTTCTGCCTTCTTGTCTAAGTTCCATTCATGTGGCATTCTTTATTTTGTTTCTGTGTGGCTGGTTTGCATCTGAAAGTGATTCTGCATTTTCAGACTAGTTTTTTCCAAACACGCTAGAGCTGAATCAGGGTTTATATCTGTGACTATCGCCAAGTTTCTTTATCTGTCCAAGGCAGCAGGTTTCTTATCTGACAGCCTTATAATTATGGAAGTAGCTGCATATTAATGATTCAGTGCTTACATAAACAACTGGCCTTGGAGAAATCTAATGAACTAACTTGCAGGATTTGATTTTGCCTAATTAAATGTAAATAATGTTTAATGTTGTATGTGACAGGATTTCTCTGGAAACTTATGGAGTTTTTTATGTAAGCAACGTGCTATTATGAATGCAGAGTGAGAGCCATACTGAACATCATGAAATTGCATGTCATGTTTTGTTTTCAGTAGTTATTCGTCTGTCTCTTCAAGCAGCAAACAGAATATTTAATATCTGGTGCACCCTATGATACTGGGTATCAAGAGATGCTTGCGCTACACACAACCACATGCTAACCTTAAACTGCTTCTCCTCTTTCTCTCAAAGCTGACAAACTATGAGCCTGAACCATATTTTTCAATCAATCAGAATCACTTTAATATCAACCAAAACCCTTTCTTCAATTCTTATATTTCGTCTTCCTTTCTACAGTGTTACATATCATCGGTCTGAAGTGTATTTGTTCATTAGACATAAACCAGGTAGAGCTGAATCATCAGATGCTGTGTCTCAGTTTCATTGCAGAGGAATATTTTGTGAGTGAGATCCACAGCAAAACAGAGCATAATTTTTTGCCAATGGTAGTAGTATGCTGATTTATCTGATCTGATTAATCTGCTTTAAAACTACTGATTTACCATGTATCTATGCATATACGTGTGTGAAGGTACATACACCTGCATGCGTTTATATTAGTTTGTTAGTGTGATTGTGGTGTGTGCTTTTAAAATAACTTCAAATACTTCTACATAAGGATTTAAAACGTTACCGAAAATAAGTGGTTTCATCTGAAATGAGAACGTTTTGTAACATTGTACAGATAACTTCTTACATGTGTGTATGAATCTGTTTGTGATATGAGTGAGAATCCCAGAAAGATGGACCTAGTCACCTCTGGGGAAAGACTATAGCTGCTATTTTATTCCAGTCTGAACTTCTCCATGTGGTGTCTGTGTAATTCAGGTAGCTAAATCACGACAGGCCTGCCAGACTGTCTAGGAAGACGCACACCTGAATCTCCTTATTTCTATAAGTACTTCTCAGAGACAGAAAGGATTTAAGATTTTTCTCTGGGATCAGAGCCCTGGAGAAGGTTAGTCTTCATTTAGCTACCTGAATGAGTTATCAATAATTGAATAAGTCCATTACCTGAGGAAGACACCTTGGGTTAGGTAATGCAAAATGGCATCCAATGGACATCATCTTTTATCAGTGAACTTTTTCCCCCCTTCTCTTCCCGTTCTGTGGGAATCTTGAAGTGAAACCACACAACTATACCATGTGAAGATATAGTCACCCAGACAAGAAAAAGGTAAAATGTGTCATGCGTCCGCCATGGGACATGAATAGATTTGTCCTACATTTTTGTCCTACATCCCTACAGATTTATTTTTAATCCTGATACACATAAAATGGTTTTTGAATACATTATTCCACAGCTGTAAATTTGTCAGTGTTTCCCGTACAAGGGTAAGTCCTCAAAGAGCTGTACAAATGTGCTGTCATTCCATGGGCAAGCTTTATGAGTTAAAATCAGGGAAAAAGTCAACAAGGCTTTGCTCTAATACAGAACCTAGAAAAGGACAAGTTTTCAGAGTAGCTTCAGGAATGTGCGAAAATGTCGCTGTTTGGAAAAAACCCTTTATTATTTTAAACCATGCTGCTTCTCAGTCAGGCCCAGTGAAGAACAGGTACTTGATATGTGGGTCCTGTGTTCTGCCTTATGTCAGTGTGGCCCAAAGAGATGTTTGGGTTTCATTTGCAATATGCATATAATTGAACTTTTTGGATTTAAACAGATTTTATGGTAGTGATATACATACAAGAGATCAAAGTCAGGTTCAATGCATCTCTGTTTGATCAATATGTACTCCCAGGTGTATTTTTTGCAGGCATGATTGTTGAGGTTAGGGATGGTACTGCTGCCTTTTTTGCCTTTTGGCTGTTGCAGCTGTTGTCATATTCTCTGGTTTCTGTTATTTTATTTTCCGCTTGTGCTCCTGAAGGAAAATCTAGATCATCTTGCAATCAATAGAAAAATTCTGACTCAATGATGCTAATGACTTTATATTAATGACCGATACCAATGTGTTCTTCCACTAAGGAAAACAGGTATGAAATATGGGATATGTTCATCTCTCATCATTGTGTTTCCTTGGTATTTTTTAGTATTATTTTTTCTTGGATATTTTTACCACTGTACTTTTGTTGACCCTCAGTTTTGGGACTATATTTTGACACTGAGTAATTTTCATACTTATTTTACAGAATCACATTTTTTTTAAATTGTGTTGCTTGTACGTCCTTTTCTACATAGACTTTCAAAATGAGATCTGTTCTGACCTAGTTTTGGTGATTTGTCTCTGTTTCTTTTTGTGTTTTCCTCCTCATTCCCACTTGAATGTACTGAGTCTCCACTAACTTTCCATTCTAAGTACAAGTGCTCATGACTACATAAGATAGAGCTACAGATCCGATGATGTGGACAATGCATTAGATCTTCAGTAACACCCTCAAACACACACATGTTTGTGCAGTGAGAGACATTCACTTTGGCTGTGGACGCAAAGCAGGCAAAACCACTAAGAACTTCAATTCTGTCTTTTTTTCTTTTATTTTTCCTTTTTTTTTTTTTTTTAAATGCAAAGCAGAAAGTCAGGTTTTTACCAGTTTGTGATTATCTGCCCTGTCCTGCTGAGAATTCATTTCAGTGGAAGCAGGCTTTGTTTGCATTCATATTATGTGTATAAATATCAGTGTATAATTATGATCCAAGGACTTGTAAGTGACACTTGAGACAGCGCAAACACTGTAGGGAGATGAGCTGGTTAGAACCTGTCAAAGTATTGCAATAAGAATTAACATCTACGTCTAGGTACTCTTTTAGTTTTCAAGGTGTTATTTGCTGTATTGCTCTTCAAAAATGTGTGTAAGTATAAAAAATACAAGTTTTCAAAAGAAAACCTATTTTAAAAAACATTATTTTCATGTGTTTTCCGGTATTTCTAGCATTAATTATGATATCTTTTTCTCTTTTACCAGCCATATTAAGATATTTTATTTTAATCAAACCTTCCATGTTTCAGTTCTAGAGTCACAAGAACACACTGCAATTTTAAACTCTACAAACATCAATAATACCCACAGCACAATGGGTATGAATGTCTTCCATTTGGTGGAATTCCCTAAATACTCTGCAAGGGACTTCTGATATGAAATAACTACTTCATGTGAATCCACATTCAGACACACAGTGGAATGCTGTCTGGACATTGTGAGCCATTTTAAATCAACTTAGGCCTTCCTCAAAACTCTTAAATGTTGATGAAATTTAACATGCATTCAAGGCACCTTGGTTTGCCCCACAGCAGCCATAGTCACTGGTCTGTATCTTCATATCTGCTCACCTTTTAATCAGTTTACCACATCACTGTGAACACATATGTAAAGACACTGTTAATAAGACCCCTTGAAGAAGTAGCTGGTTCAATATCAGGTATATATGGGTCTTCATCTGCCCCATCCTCAGATCAGGATCAGGTTTTGAAATTGGCCTCTAACAAATACTGGTGAGGATAAGTTTAAATTAACAATATGAGGCTGAAAAGGTAAATTTGGAGAAAGTAGTTTGGAAAAGTAATTATTTATTTATGGTGTGCAATGATTTTGAATTCTTCATTTCTCTTCTTGTTTGGGTAAAACTTTGTAACCCATACAATATAATTATCTGTATCCTGAAGTCAAAGCAACCTCTATAACTCTGGAGTCATGTTACTTACTTCAGTAAAGTTATCCCAAATTTACACCCTTGTTGTTGAGATCAGAGGATGGCCAATTAAGCCTAAACTAATTGACAAAAAATAAGTTTGCTTCATTTTTTTACTGTTTGATTGAGTGGTAAACATGTTTTCATTGTGTTGATATCGCTTAGTTTCACTTTGAAATGCATAGCTATTCAGAGTGGAAATGGTTAAATATGAAGAAGCCAGGTTATTACACATTTCAATTCCAGAGTCAAATATAAAAATTTCTATTATAGGGACAATTAATTACATCTCAAAATGGCAAATGTGCATCCTTGTCAGGTAGAGTGTACTCTGATGGCCTTTCCTCAAACACTGAATGTGGAGATTTGATCTCTTCTAATGGTGCTGAGAAAAGGGTAATTACGCTATGGTCAAAGCTAATTTGCTTTCTGCCAGATGAACTGTTGTATTTTATTGTACGCTGACATTTTAAAGTAATTACGGCACTGTTGACCTTAGACAATTCCAGTTGTATCGCTGTCTACAGCTGCAGCGTTCTACCTTTGGCTGGCAGACAGCGGCTGTAACGAGGTAATGACACGGACAAAGAGCACCATATGGGGCTCCTTTGAGATACACAAAGCCCAGTGAAAGGAAACAAGAAAATTTTAACATCATCATTACAGTCACACATTTTTACAGCCATAAAAGATCCCATCCCCCTCCATACACAAAATGTCCTAAATAGTTTACTTGCTTATATACTGTATATCGGTGTGTTTTCCTCCTGTAAATGGCAGTGTGCATTAAGACGGAAGGGGTCAGGTAGAACTGAATGTGACGGACTGGTCTTCCTCTGACACGAGTTCAAAGGCTAAAGACTATTGATTGAGATAAAAGCCTAGGTTCTTATCTAATGCTAAAGACACTCCTTGTTGTCTGAAAGCTGTGCACATAATTAGGCTGAAAGAAGAGCACTTCATCCAGAAAATCACTATAAACTGAGCTTCATTAAACATAGATATTAGTTAATTTAAAGGAAGATGTTATTTTTCATTGATATATTTTAATGGTGTATGTCTGGTTCTCTTTTCTTCTATGCTAAGAAATATAAACATGTGTGGAGTGGTTCCTGGTTAATGTATCCCTGTTAGGACAGAAAAAACAGATTACTATCACTCACAGAGAGTAATGCTTTATTCTTTCTAAGAAAAAAAAAAAAGATGCAGGATATCAAACAGAACAATTTATTGTAGTGGAGAGCTGATAGAAACCTGAACTTTGCTGTTACATTAAACATTTTCTTACTGTTTTGTAGCATGGGCAATAGATATGTTCACTTGTTTGAAGCAGGCAACAGAATTTTACCTGTGTCATGTTCTACAACTTATATGATAAATGTAAAGAGATAGTGGAAATGATTCTATGATTGTAAATCAGTTAATCTCCGTTGGAGTTAGTTTTCCACAACGAGGCTTTCTTAGAAACAGTAAGAAAAGGGAGATTACAGTTGGCATCTGTCAGAAAAATTACATCTGAAGAAACAGGTTAGGCCCAGCATTCAGTGTTGCTCTTGGCTCCGAACTGATAAAATCATTTCTTAGAAATCTTGTTTTCAATTTTGCACAGCTCATCCGGTTGCGGCTGAATATTAGATAGAGAAATAACCCGCGCATCCTAAAAGCCTGTGTTTTGAGAATACCATCTCTTCGTGAGAGTTTCTGAAATGGGAACGGTATTTTAAAACGTAAGTTACAATCCCATATAGAATGGGCTGTTCTGGAACTCTATCTGCTTGCTGAAGACTTAGTTTTCTGTACCAGCATTTAAATGCAAGACCAACAAGGTTTCTAGTATTTGCGCAGCCCTGTGTTTCATTTCTGGGCTCTGATTATATTTTTGGGTAGCAATAATTTAAAAGCACTTTTTTTTCCCCCCTCTTTTAATATTTCTGTTATCCCCCACAAAAACAGAAGCCTTGGTGGTGAATGAAACAAGGGCCATCACTCTGCACATAAAAGGCCTTCATTACCAACCACAGAGCAGAACATCACCTCTGCGTCCAAAAGAAAGGAAAAAGGGGATAAGCCATGCCAGTGATACTTTGAAACCACAAAGAAAGAGATTAAATGTAACTTGGAATTAACAACAGCAGCTACAAAGTCTATCAGTACTACTGTAGCATAATACTGTAAAGTTGTAAGAGTGAGATAGAAAGGGGCAATGTATTTTAACAGGAGACAAACACTTGTCTTTAACACATTGTCAAGGTGATACAAAGAGAAATAAATCATATTACAACTGTTCATATTCACACAGCTAGCATAGAAGTGGAGAATCAAGGGTGTGCAATGGCACAGCAAATCTTTTCCTTTACTAAAAATCCAGAACAAAAGCCAAGCACTCGACAGGTCTCTATCTAGTCTTAGGGTGAAGTGGTTATTCTCAGGCATCTACCCATCAAGACCAGTGACAAAACTCATCATGATGAAAGAACAATTTATGCTGAGATGTATAAACATCTGAACATTTCCCTGAGGAATAAAGTTCCACGGCATCAAGGGAAGGGCGTTTGTTATACACCCTTTTCAAATTTGGTTGTAATCTGTATTGTGGCTCTGTTACAAAACAGATGGAATCTGAGGCTCAAACAACTCTTTTGCAATCTAAGGTTGGATGTTGTAGCTCTTTTTTTATCCCAAACTATGTGCTTGTGCTATATTCTATACATCCTGTGTTTGCTCTCTATGCTGCAACAGCTAAAGCTCAAAACAGGACCCTATGCATGGGCAGCAGCTTTTAGTAGGCTGAGCCAGAATGGGTTTATCTTCCTAACCAAGCTAAGCTTGTCTCAGCTGGAAATTGCTCTTTGCATGTTGGATAGTTCACCTGTAAAGAATTACAAATTGCACCCTATTATTCTTATTTTATGCAGATTCTATATGTGACATGCATGGATTGCTATTCATGCGGTTTTATTGGGAAATGGCTTGGAATAGAGCATGAGTCATTTGTGATCTTTTAAATTAGAGATAGGAATACATTTTTCTGAATTATTAGCCCAGTCCTATTTTGTAGGTTGAAATTGTTGATCATGCCACCTATATTCCTAGGCTGAAGTCCTGACCCAGGACAAGATCTGCTATTGATCTTTGTGGTGATATATTCTCACCTTCCTAATTAGCTTCTCTTTAATATGAATTCTTATAAAAGCTAATAGAGGAAGGGAGTTGCATTTCCTGATGGGAAATTAGATTTACTGAATAGGCAATCTACAACAGGAGAGAGAAAATTTTAGAAAGAGGAATTAGAAGATGGACACAAATACCCTGAAAAGCAAAACAAGATCTTGACATGGGAAACTGATAACTGATGTGAAATCAAGATGAAATGGAAATTTTGAGAAATTCATAGACCAGGGACATTGTAGGTGAAAAAGTCTTCGTTGGAAATCATAGAAAAGACAAAGCAGTAAAAAAGGAAAAAATTCTGAGAAAAAAAAAAAGACAATATGGAGATTTCAGGCTAAAATAACACAGGTCTTTTAATGTAATATGGCCACATATCGTCTCATTAAGGATTTCATGTTTGAAGACGTTATTTGTCTCCATATCCCAGAGACAAGAATCTCTCTGAGTTTTTTACGTAGGAAGATGTTGGAGGCAATTCGCAAGATATTTAGAACTTTTTCGAAAATTTCTAAAGGTTATTTTCTTTTAGAACAGAGTGACTCTCTTAACCCTGTTTCAAATGAGCTAGTTTTCCATCCAAAGCTATTTAGTGCTATAAAAGACAGTAACTCTAATCAAGTATATAGGTTCATTAAGGGCCATACTAGATCTGTGTCAAATATGTGACCCTCCAATCTGTGTGCAGTTAGCTGAGGCAACACTATCTCCTCATTACTATCTTGAATTTATTGTCCATGAAATAGGCTGTTGCCTGCTTTTCTATCAAAACAAATATAAAGACTAATCTGGCACATAAAAATGTAAGTCAGAATATTGATTCCTACTATGTGATCTAGATATACTTATCACTGATACATTGGTCTTTAGAAACTGTTGATATTTTCTATAAAATAATAACACATTTTTATTTTTAGGAATTTGTTGTTTAGTGAGGGTTTTCATTAACTTCCTGCAAAAGAAATAAATCAACTTAGGGATCTCTTATGTAAAATACGTGTTTTCAGAAGTTTTAAAACAGGTCAGGCCATTGGTGGTATGAATCGTGTACAAGTCATGAAAGCTAGGAAATAAAAGTATGAGGAAAAATGTGCCTTTGAATAATTAGAGAATGTTTCTGGGGAGCTTAGTCCCCCAACTTAAGATTTTTAAACTGAGAGTTTTTGAGATATAATTAAGAAAAAAAAAAAAAGAGAGACTGAAAAATGTAGTTTTCTTTCATTTCGATTTAAATATTCCCCTGCAATATCAACATTGTGTCCCTAGTTACATTTGTTTGACTTTAAAGTTAAGCTGACTACCTTATAGAAAGTAGAATGGTTTCTTAGCAGTCCCTCAAAAGCAGTAAGATTTAAACTGTGGTTAGCAACAGTAACATACTCAAACTGTTTTAAAAAAAGGAAGTCTTAATTTCTTTCCCATGTTACAGATTATTGTAGACTGATTATATGTTAGTCGCACCTGCATATGTTAAAATTTTGTGCAACTAGAAATCACTAAAGAGGTAATGACATATTCAATGGAGAGAATATATATTTAAAAAATAAAAAATAAAAAAAAAAATGAAATGGTGTTCGCTTTCCTATATAAGTTGGGTGAGGTTTGTTGTTTTTCATTATGTTACTACAATTGTAGATAGTGTAGTGGTAGCTCGTTCCTCCTCAGAGTCTGAGCTGCAAAAGCCATAATTTGTCTTTCAGAAATGTAACGGGAACTTTGTTCTACATAGGCAAACCTTTCATCTCATTTCTGAATTAAAAAAAAAAAAATAATAAAATAAAATTCATTTTTTTGTATTAATTAAACCATCGTGCTTCTGTTGCCTCTGTAATGACCACAAAGTCAGAGAAGTAGAACATCATGCCACTTTTACAATTCCTGTAGTAATGAAAAAGCCTGGCACTGTCAATAACTACCTACTTATAATGTTATAAAATATTTTGCTCTGTAGGTTTCACCTGGAAATTCTGGAGTGTTTTTGTGGAGACCTAGCTCTTGTTTTTCTTTTATAATTTCCATTCATTTAAATTGACCAGCTAATGACTTGTTGTGTATCCATAATTCCAAATAGATCAGCTGGAGCTGCAAAGTTCAGTCATCTGAATTCAGTGGTTTCATGGGTGTTCATGGACTTTCTGTGGCCTTTAACCTCATTTGGCATAAGATGTTCTGTTTATTTTAGTAAAAGTTTATTAGGTTTATCTCATCAAAGCAGAGTGCAAGATCACTTCAGAGTCACTTGTAACTGGATTCACAGCAGTTCAGGAGCTCAAGCACATGGGTCTTGAGATGCTAAGGCAGCTGAAAGATACGATTTTTAATTCATCTTTATTCTGTCACTGGGTTAAACACAGCTCTTCTGTTTCAAGGAATTAAAACAAAACTTTCTTTCAGGCTATGGCCAGGAAAGTTTGCTCTCTATGTCCTTTAGGGACTCTACTGCCCGATGCTGGACCCACTTATCATGAAAACAGGACATTAAAGGAACGGTGCTTTTCAAAGGTGTTCTCTGGAGGTGTGTTAATCCGTGGCTAAACTGGTCGTACACAATTTCTGAGCGAGATCATTCACTTAGCACTGTGCTACCTTCTCCCCAGGTACGTATGTGAGAGCAAACACATGACAGCGCATCCCTTATCTTTTTTCTATGAATCCTTCAGATTTCTGCCACAAGAAAAATTTATGAAAATTACAAAATCTGAATATATTTAGCTAACTGCGTATAAATATTTTTTTTTTTTATGTTCTAAAGGTTTAAACTCATATTTCTGGAGTAGCTGTAGAGGAGATAGCAGTGTTAGCACCTGGTAATCCATTTTGTTATCGCTGTGACAGGGTACAGTTGTTCTTCAGAGTGATGTAACACCCTTACGGAGGGTATCACGCCTGCTGTGAGAAACTGAGATTTATTTTTGGTTGGAAAGGGGAAAGGGAGGGGTTGGTAAAAGAGGAGGACAGGACCTCAGACAAATGGTACGTGTTAATGTTCCACAGACAAGGCGAAAAAAGCAAACAAATACTGCCTGTGTAAAGCAGTAATTCTGGGTGATTAGTTTATAGAAAAAAAAAAAAAAAGAAAAAAAAATAGGTCAGTGTACACCTGAACTATTTTGTTTATAAGTTCTGTATTTTTCTCCTTATTTTTCAAAGTTTTTGTCTTCTCTTACGTGTTTTCACAGTACCTGATGTATTTTAGATGGCACTGGTGCATTTAAACAGGTGGTCCTGTGATGTCTCCTGCCCCGTGTTGTCTTGCGGGACGGTGACGTTGTTCCCTAAAGTTCTAGATGAAAACTGAGTGTGTGTGCTTTAGTTTTGCTGCCTCACAACTTCAGGTGGGAGACAGAAAAATCTAAATTGATAACAGCTCTAAGGTCCCTAAAAAGACCCATCTAGACTAGAATCAATTAATCCTGTATTGGGCTGCATGGTGTTATGAGTGACAACACATGTAGGTTTTGCTTAAGCATAATTTCATAAAGATCATCAGCTCTGTTCTTTAATTAGTGATGATCGCTCATAACTGGACTGTAGTAAAAATTCCTACAAAAACATTAACACACATTTGCAGAGAAGTAACTTTGCGGAGGAAAAAATAAAAAGAGTCAAAGGTATGATTTATGGTGAGAAAATGTATTCAGAAGAATTCAACATGCCATGCAGAGTCAAGTGAAACACAAATCCTTTCAAATATTTGTATTATTGGCAGAATTTATATTTCTATATTTTGCGTGTTTTTCCAGCTTCCTATTGAAGTTACTAGTTTTTCACTTTTGTGAATAAAAATGACTGTGCAAATCACATAGTGACTGACAGATATTGTAACTGTCATACAGACGTGCCTCAAACCAAAGCTGCAGTTTTGGACCCCATTTGGCATTGAAGGACTCAGAAATAATCTGGTTCAAGTTTTGTAGCTGTTGTGTCTATAATCAGCTAATAAAAAACCTGTGATACAAATACTAATAAAGATTTTCTTTTCTTGAACATAAATATTGAAAGATAAGCCCAGTAGAGCACTGAAGACAAAGGAGTTTGCAAGACATTAATGTGGAAAGAGAGTAAAAATATAAGCTTAAAGAATCATTTTGGCTAGTTAAATATCTCGTATTCTATAACTACAGACATAATCACTTGCTAAAATGCTGTCTAAATGGCTTGTCACCTGTTTGCATGGTGTTATTTGTATAATTTAAAAAACTATTCTCCAGATGAACAGCAGACATTATTCTGTCAACAGATCTTTTTAACTTTGACTTTGTGCTTTTGCATCCAGTGAACGACCGATTGAACATCACAAAATCTATTAGGTATCTAGCCTTTAGTATCCCATCCTTCAATATTAAATGGGCAGAATAAGAGGTTGTTTTAGGGTGATTACGGTGACCGTAATGAAGCCTGACACTTGTGACACTTCAGCCACCAACCCACCAGCAGCCCCATCACAACAAAGGAGCTCCCAGCACAACATATCGTAGTCGTGGGGCGAGTTGCGAGTTCGCAGCTCCGCACAGCAGGTGTGGCCGCACATCTCTGCACCCCTAAACGCACACGCTCATCCAATCTGACAGATGAGACAATAGCACAGTAAATAAATAAATAAATAAATAAATTGCCGATGCTTAAACAAAGACTTCGTCTCTAAAGAGACAAAGCTGCCCGATGTGTTACCACCGGTAAATTTTGGGAACGGAAAACAATGTATATTTTATTAATGAAAAACAAATTGAGGCAGGGATGACAAACGCGTTGGCTTTTTTTGACATTTTAAAAATGTGTGTTCTCTCTCCTTCTAATATTTACCTTCATATCATCCCGCAAATGATTTTGTTAATTACTTGTATCTTGTGCATGCTTCACACAACAAATGCAAGGAAGCTAGGGGACCACACTAGGAGAGATTAAAAATCCATCAAGCAAATGAAATATGATTTTGCAGTCTATAGTGTATAAACAGCTTCTTTTTTTTTTTTTTTTTCTTTAATACTTATTTAGACAGTAACATAAATGTATGAACTGGAGTCTTTAAAGTCATTGCTACCTTGGTGCCTGAAAAATTTATTTTTAAAGGAGGAAAAAAACAGAGAACCTAATTTTCTATTCAACTTAACAGCAACAGAGCATTAAAAAGTGAAGCTAGAGATGTGCATATTTACCATGAGGGAATGAACTGGGCATTAATGGGCTCTGGAGGCTTATTTGGAGACAGCTGCACTTATCATGAATCAGGAAAGGGAAATAGCAGCCCTGGTGCGCTGTAGGTCAGTCACAAATGTCGACTTCAGAGAGCTATAAATCTCCAGCATTACTTCAGCAGCCGACTCTCAGAACACCCTTCTAGCGCTTTCCTATAATTTAAAGATTATGTAAGGTGTATAGTCAGAGTGTTCGATGAAAATATTAATTTAGAGATAAATCCTGTAAATGCTCTAAAGCAGCAGCTTCTGCTGAGCAGGATCATCTCCTGGTACACTTCAAATAGGAATTGCTGCTAGTTTTGTCAACAGTAGGAGGTCATGGATGGCTGCCAAATAAAACAAGGCCTTTTTCAATAAAATGCTTTCAGTTCTGAGTAGTCACAGAATATCTTCCTGTACCGTTTTATTACTGATATTTAAACTTTGATATATTGTTTTATACTGACAATTCCTTGAGACAGAAATCTTAATCGTGAAATGAGCTGGAGTAAAAAGCAATTAATCACAGTTAACTCCTTCTGGCATGTCCAAAAACGTATTTTGTTGTTGCTTCTGAATGTTTTAAAGGCATTATCCAGGCTCACAGATTTTCTATCCCACTGTGAGGCTGCTGGTTTTCAAAATCCGATATTTACATGTTGAAATTTAGAGCTTTTAAGAATAGTGGAAAAACTTCTTAGCAAATTAACATTTTAATTACTGTGAAATAGAAAGGGGGTTGTATTGTTTTAATTTCATCAGCATGAGCTATAGGAACAGTCCTTTTAGTTCTTGATAATAGAACCTTTTGGGTATAAATGCAGATTATTCGGTTTCTGGCATGTTGGTAGGAGCACTTTTTGTAAAATATCAGAGGAATGAAAAAAGATGAAGGTGGAATTTCCAGCCCTTTTTCTAATATAAAGTGAAATTGGTGATAAGTGACATGTTTGCCTGGGACAACTTTCACGCAACTCTCAGAACTTCCAGTTCTGCATCCTAGGTTAAACTGCAATTTTGGGACAATTTCCCCTTCCCTTCTGGAATCAGTACTGACTTACTGCAATTTTTGTTCATTTCAGAAAGAATACTGGTACGATAAGAAACAATGCATAAGTGGCATACATAAAAAATTATGTGCAGGTCTTTAACCTTCAGGTAGTCTAATGGGTTAATGACTTTAAGCAGACTTTTTCTTAAAGTTCATATACAATATGGTGGGACCACTGTGCTTCAAAACCACACTTTCTGCTGAAAGACAGCCCCAAAACTGACTGATTATGAATGATCACATGGATTACTAGAAATCTCACATGGTTCAGTAGAAATTTCATGTTTTTGACTTCCAGAGGATGTGAATTATGCTGTAACATCTTTGTGACTACTGCAGTTTCGATATAGGCAATTTTTGATGTGTTAATTCTCATCCCATGAACCCCTCTCAGGGGTTCTTCTTTTCTACCCACAGTCAGTGAAACCTTCCTTATCCTTCCTAGCACTGCTCCCCATGCTAGACATTGATCAGCTGTCGTAACAATCTTGAATTTTTCTGCCTGAAATCTGAGGACAAAATAACTTTTCCATATTTGTGGTGTGGCAAAGAATTTTCACTGATACTGCTGAACAGATTTGTGCAGGATACCTGTTTAAAGAATCGTTAAAACAAACAGAAAAAAATGATTTCTTCTTAGAAATACAGAGTCATGCAATATTTTTAAACACTTCAATTATTCTCATAATTATTTTTATATGCTTGAGTAGTATAATTGGTAGTGTCCTCTACCTTGTTCATACAAGCCTTCACACTTTTTCAACAGGATGAATGAGGACTAGGTAGCTTCTGTGAACAGAGCATCTTGATTCATCCTGAAAGCATATTCCTTCATCTAATAAACTCACAAAGCTATAGTTGTTTGGGAAGAAACAAAAACAAAAAACCCCACATTATATGCAGTTCTACAAGTAAAGATTGCATCACAGCTACATCACATGGCATCACAATTACATATATGGCAAGTGGATTACAACTGCATAAACAACTGTAATTTTGGCACTTCCTAACTTCTCCATGCACGATTTTGCAAGCAGATTGTTTTTAGATGGATCTTCACTCAATTTTTTAGGCTTTAAAAAAAAAAAGAAACTGAAAACCTATAAATTTTGTCTAAGCTTGTAGTTTCATGTCTTTATATTTCTGTAACAGGAAAAGAAGTTTTAAGGCTCACAGATTCATATTTTTGCCGGCAGAATAGTAGACAATAACAATAGGTGGTTACTGTCTAACTAGAACAGCATGGAAAGGTGTCCAACACTGCCAAAGTAGTTTTACAGAGTCTCTTTGGCAGACAAATTCAAGGATTTCCTCCTCCTTTTTACCACCAACTTGTCCCATCTCTTTCTTATCCCTGGCTCTCATTCTGGTCTCCATTCTCCCATCAGCATCTTTGCCTTGGGCTCTCTGAGTTCTCACCCTAATCCCAAACCATTTCTCCACCCAGCCTCAATTCCCTTTCATATGATGTTGCCCCAGCTCTTCTCCATCAGCCAAGACCAGTTGTCCACTTCAACCTCTTCCTTCTTCAGTTCATGCTTATTCACCTGAAGATGTTTTAACCTGCAGTTTTTTGGCCTCACCCATCCCACATCTGCCACCCCTTCTCTCTTCAGCTCTCATTTGATCTCAGCATTTTCATGCATCCCACCAACTGATCTTCAGTCACACTGGCTTGCAAGTCCCTCATGCTTTGAAGTATCAGTGCATCTCTGAAAAAATATTGTTAGACTACATCAAAAAACCAACAAAAAAATCCCTATATTCCACAACTTGAGTGGCCATATTCCTTTGTCTGGCCCTTCGTATAAAATTGTGTCCTAAGACAAACAACCAGCCTGGAAGATTTCAGCCAAAATGGTTGAAATTTAGTAAAACAATCAATGTTATTAGAGTAAAACTGTGGGTAATGTCAGGTAGTTTTAATCATAACTGGTATATTTGGCCAAGTCTGATATAATAAAGATAACAGTATGTTGCATTTGTGTTTAAGAATAAGGAAGGATAAGGTACAGATGCAAAAATATTAAATAGGTAACTATTTTATACAAATAATACCTTTAGTTCATTTCCATTGTAAAATGTTTGGAACTGTATAATCTTGAGTTGTCGCCGACTCTACAAAGACTAAAAATAATAATTATTAAATACAATGTCACAGGCAGCCTAGATATGTCTGAAAAATTTGCCTTAAACTGGTGTTTTGAGATAGAGAGCTATATTTTTATGGCTTTGCAGTTCAAGTAGCAGTTCTGTGTTCATGGTGTTTCAAAAACTAAAACTAGGTTTCTCATTTCACCCATGGCCATGAAAAGGGTTATGGGTCGACCATCTCAAAGTTCAGATTTGACATTCACTGGAGAAAGAACTTCTAGATGACACTTTAAAATTTCTGGAAGAAAAAAAAATATATATATACATATATATAATTTGCAATTTTTTTCTGTTTTAAAATAATCAAAGCATCTAACATTAAAAACTTTGAAATAATTTAGCTAGCATTGTTTGAACCTCCAACACTAGAAATTTCTGGCTTAGGTTTAGTCCTGAGTCCCTGACAAAGGACAAGGAGATAGGCTGAGTGTTAACAGGAGCTGAGGTTACCAGCCCTTTCAGTCTTCCAGAGGTCTACCTGGGCAATTCTTTGCCTACTGCACACCAGGGTTTTTGAAAGCTACTGGGGAGCTGATGGAAAACCAATTGTGAGCCTGATAGAACATCCTGACCACAGAAGACTGCCTGTTTCATGGTTTGGAAGGTACAGACAAGTCTGGGTGGAGACGGGGTGGTTTTATAGATGTCCCATCCTTGGAAACATTGGGGTCAACCAGATCTGGGAGAAGATGCCCCTGCTCATGGCAGGGGGTTGGACTAGATGACCTTTGAAGGTCCCTTTCAACCCAAACCATTTGATTCAATTATTCAAACTTCTGTTCTGCTTTGAAGTACTTCATCATTGATGAACTGTCATTTTTGTGATGAAACCTCCCTTTGTTAAGAGAGACCAGACCAGATCTAAGTGTAGAAGCTCTTCTGCCACTGGAGCTACTGATGTGCAGCTCTGTCTTTTGGAGTGTTGTGCTGGTAGATCTTAATGGTGTCAGATCCACCAGCCCAATTTGTCTTCACCAGCTCCTACAGGGAAATGCTTTCACCTTGATATTGTTATTCTGTGGTTATCCAGAGCAAATACACCTTTGTTGGGGTAATTCCAGTCTAGCTGCACAAATGAAGTTGGTTTGGGGCTGCTCCCAGAGCACCAGGGCAAGTGGCTGCTTGTCCTTGTCTGTCTTTTATTTATATGGCAAAAATGGTACTTTCCCTCCTGATCACGCATCTGATCACTGCAGTGGCGCATCCTCGTGATGTCTAGGCTCATTTTATAAGTGCTCAGTGGGTTCCAGAAACAGAAAAAATGTGCAGCTCCAAAATATTAAGAACCTTGAAATAAAAACCACAAATATTTAGTCCTGGATGTTTGTATTTAAGCTTGCATTTTTTTCAACAGGGACACAAGAAAATTGTTTAGGAAAATAAAATCAGAGTAGCTTAGGAATTACATAACTACATGAGAAAGGCTTTAAGAAAAAATAGCAAATGTTGTGAGAGTCTGAAGTACAGCAAGGGCACTATCAGTGCTCCCTGTAATTACCATTACTCTTCAAAAGTAATGGACTGGAAATTGCAATGAAAGTATCTGGTAGCTTCTCTGTATAAGGCAGGGAAGAAACCAAAGGCCCTTGGGAAAGGCTTAAACCTACAGACCAGAATTTTCAAAGAGAAAACAGAATGGGTCAAAAATACAGAGACTATACTAGTGTTTCAATAAGAATATTTCATTTTTTTTTTATACCATCCAAATATTGTTGCTGCCCACAAATTTTGCCACAGATCTAGGGTTCATGTCCATGTAATTCACATAAGCTACATACACAACATCTATTTGCAGGGTTTAGTTGACCAGGTGAATATTAATGAATGAATTAGAGTTTTGAACACTTCTGTGTTCCATGATAAATTCTGAAGATGATGAAGAAACTTTGTTAATTACAATGATAAAGTATAATAGGCATGAGAAGTTGGGCTCTTATTACCTGGAAAATGAGCACAGCCCTTTACAAGCAAAAAGGTCATAACTGTTTTACCTGAAGTGTTCAAGTAATACCCAGCTATACTAACAGTGTATTTTTAATTTCATATCACAATGGACCTTGAGATATATGTATCAACACATGTGTGTGTGTGTGTGTGTGTGTATTTGTGTGTGTATAACTGTTTAGAACCTTTTCTACCATTTGGGTGGAATAGTACTCAATCACCATCAAGTTCAAACAGTGGCCCTCTTATCTTTCGGAAAATTAGCCAAATGTTTAAATATAGTTTGTTTGATTTTTTCAGCCTCAAGGATATCTGGAAAATACTGGCTAAGCAGTTACCTAGCTATGATATATTTTCCATGGCAGCATGGCATGTCAGTGTTTGAAATTCTAATTTGTAATTTTAGATAACTCTTTTTTTTAAAAAAAAAAAAACTGTTGTCTAAGCTATTGCTCTAAGGAAGAGCAAATACACTGCATAGAAGACAATTTTTTGCCCCTGTACAGCTGTACAGCTTTACCAACTGAAAGAGAAAAGAAAACAAGAGAAGAAGAGAGAAGGAAAAGGGAAAAGGGGAAAGGAGGAAGGGAGAAGGGGAAGGGGGAAGGGGGAAGGAAAAGGGAAAAGGGGAAAGGAGGAAGGGAGAAGGGGAAGGGGGAAGGGGGAAGGGGAAGGGGGAAGGGGGAAGGGGAAGGGGGAAGGGGAAGGGGGAAGGGGGAAGGTGGAAGGGGAAGGGGGAAGGGGGAAGGGGAAGGGGAAGGGGAAGGGGAAGGGGAAGGGGAGGGGAAGGGGAAGGGGAAGGGGAAAGGGGGAAGGGGAAGGGGAAGGGGGAAGGGGGAAGGGGGAAGGGGGAAGGGGAAGGGGAAGGGGAAGGGGAAGGGGAAGGGGAAGGGGAAGGGAAGGGAAGGGAAGGGAAGGGAAGGGAAGGGAAGGGAAGGGAAGGGAAGGGAAGGGAAGGGAAGGGAAGGGAAGGGAAGGGAAGGGAAGGGAAGGGAAGGGAAGGGAAAAGCAACTCTTTCTAGTGGCAACTTCCTATATTTGAGTACTCTAAGGTGCTGGTGTCACACACATCCTCAGTCATATACCACACCTCCAGTGATGTCTTCTCAAAAATGCTGTGTGCTTCCACAGCGATTCTATTTCCATCCCTTCCCTGTCCCAGTTACCATTAACATCTCCACATGTTGCATTCTTAGCTCCACACATCTGAGAGGTACAAAGACACTTTTTCCTCCCCATGCTGAAAACATTAAAGGGATATGAATTTAAAACAGAAGCCATCTCAGTAAACGTTTATAACCTTATTTCATCCTGGGCCATGAAAAAAACAAGACATTCTCAACAGATGTCAGTGAGGCATACCAACGGTAGCACAAAATATAGGCCTGGATCATAGATGGGAGAACAAACTCATGTCAGGGTACTCGAATATTTTGTTTACCAAGAGGCAACTTACTGTGAACAACGAAGGAAGACTTCACAGCCCGAATTTCACAACAAGAAAGCTGATAAAACACAAGTAATTACACTTTAGGCAGGTAAGGCATGAACCCAACACACTTGACCACATTCATACGGATTACCTGCATCAGAACTGAGAATAACCCATTTGATGCTTTTGAGAGAGCTGAAATGGCACTACAGAAATATTTTGGGAGTTGTTCTGTCTTGTTCTCCCTGCTCTGAGATGTCTTTGTCCAGTTTTCTACAGATGGAGATCAAAATTTTGTAAAATGTAATAGTATCTCAAAGCTATGTATAACAGGCAGATACCATGTCACTAAATAAAGCCGAAATGTAAAAGCCAGTATCAGACTAGCCTGAATTGTGAAAGTAACTATTACTTCTGGAAAAACTACAGTTATTGCTGATAATTTTAAAAATAAATATGAAACCATCTAGTTTTTAAAAATGTGATGAAGCAAATTGTTTTGCATGTTACTTCAGTAATAACCTGAAACAACTGGCAACTAACATCTCATGTGATGTCTCTCTACTATTTTCAGTCATTTTATGAAATGACTGGTTTCACAATCTGACTAGAGCATAAATTTAGATCTCCACGATACACAGCTTTTCCCTATGTTTGGCTACCTATTTTTTATTTTTAATACAAAAATGATAGGCTATTTGTTCTTTATATATGAGGATAGCTGTATGATTTTCAAGGATATATTGACATCAGTTATTCATAGCTGTTGTGTCTACAGCATTTTCAGTAAATTTACCATTGTTACTGGAAGAAGGCGGGAAAAGTCCTTTAATTTATTTATACAGAGATAAGGAGATTAAGGAGAGGGAACCCGTGAAGTTCCTCCAGGGTTTTATCATTAAGTGTGAACAATGTTGGCATCTCCTGGGTAAGCCATACCTCTAAGTATGGATATTGTAAATTCCATTAAGTATCTCTTTCTAGTTGTCACAAAACACTATCCAGCCATATGAGCTATTACTTGCGACCATTGGGATAATATGGTAGCTATGTACTCTGCCTCTATTTCAGGATTTCTATGTTATAATAATTGAGAGTTTTAAATAATGTTCATAGATCATTACTCAAGACTTTTTTTCTTTGAGGAAATTGCCCAAAATAGAACACTACACAGTTATTTGAAAACAGGTTGGGTTTTTTTTGTCGGCTGGTCGATTTGTATTCTGGGAAAAGTGTTGTTTGGGAACCACTTCTTTTAGAACATAGACTATTCAACTTCTCTTTCAAAGAGAAATCAGGACGTCCATAGCTTAATCATGCAGCCTTGTGTCTTCCCTACTGCTTTCCATCTCTGCCAGAGGTGTGGGCAAAATAGTGAAAGCATCAAGGTTTTGAGGATAAAAGTCTGTTACTGCTGAGCCGTGTTTACCCCTTCCCTTGAGATGATATTTATAAAAGTCTATCTTTGATATTTCCCATCTGCCATGACCTATGATTTACCAACTTCACCATAGCAAAAAGACAATGTCTTTCTGTAAAACACTTTGCAGAAGAAATGTTTTACCCAAGCGCCCTTCTGTTGGCAGAGACTTCTGAGATGAACAAACAGGTCATGGCTGGAGCACCAAAGCTTTCAGGAAAAGCTCTTAGGACAGATGAGCTCAAATGGCTATTGAGGAAAACCATGGCATGCTCCTTGGTCTCAGCATCCTCCTGCAGCAGCATCTGGTTCACAAATCTGAAAAATAAACCTGCTGGTTGCACTGAGTTCTCTTTGAGGCCAAGGACCCTATTGGGTGCAGGAAGGGCTCACCTGCTCGTATAAATCTGAATTAAAGAACTTCAAACCCACATTGAAGAATTTTTGGTATCTGTGACCTCTACCTAGCATGCAAACTGAAGCCTTTTATTGCTATTATTTGTAGACAGGACCCCAATCACAGGGTCGCTTTGAAGTTTTTAGTAGACTACAAAAAACATATGAGGGAAGGGACCACGGCAGCTTCAAATAATGAGACTTGTCTTGCAAACAACAAACTACGAAGATCATTTGTAATACAGTGTGAAGCAGTGTTTACCAAATTGGAATCAGACTAATTCAGATATCCAAGTGGATTTCAGTAACTTTTTGAGAGGTTGTTTTCTAGCATGTTTAGTGAGAATGTAGCTTAATAAGTAACACTGCTTATTAATATTTTAAATGATTCATTTGTTTGGACAAACAGGGAGGTATTTAAAATCATGGTATCTCATACCAGTAGTTTTCTCCGGTACAGGATTTGTAATGACCATAATGCGATAGCATATTCTCACAGTTTGAACTGAGATACATGACTGACGATTAATACTGTAATCACAATACCTAGAGGACTACTGCTTATATGCAAAACTGTTTTATCTTTTCCTCCATGACTTGCATACATCTGAGTTTATATGTTCAATTATATTGATACAGATGTCTTTTAAGCAATACACAAAAAGCCCAAAATGTAGCATGCTGTGTACTCTCTGATTCTACACATGTTCCTGGCAAAGTAGTTTAGAACCGCCAAAAAGATGTAGATTCATAAAGAAAGCAATTTCTAAACATAATCAATGTTCCATATTTTTCAGTGTTTTCAATGTTTTCTAATTTAGAGTGGTCAACTGGAGGTGCTTTACAGCGTGCTGAGGTTTTTTGAGGGCTGTTGCACAAATTTCAGAGAGGATCAGACCTCTTGAGAGTACCTTTGAGAGGACAGAGAGCATGGAGATATCTAAAATCCATATTTTGATATCTTTTGAATAACAGAGGAGAGGAACTCTGAGGCTATGTGAGTGAACTACTTAGAAGATCAAAGCAGTGCTATGTACAGATACACAGAAATTGTTGAAAAGGGTGTTTGTATTAAGCTAGATATGATAATGTCTTGGCCATGGTAAAAGACTAGACCCAGTAGCATCAGCTTTAGCATGGGCATAGAAGAGATTTTCTGTCTGCCCATTTGTTATGAACTCGTGTTTGCCCTGTCCAGCCTCTGGATATACTCTTTCTGGTGTAGTTTCATGAATTTTCATGCTCAGTATATGAGGTTGAATAAGATATACCTCTACTTTTTGGGTGTCATTTCATCTATAAGTGTGTAGTATTGCTCTTTTTTCTGCATAAGCATAGAAAGGGATTTTTCTGACTTACAGCTTTAATTTAAAAATTAAAAAATCAATTAATCAAAATCACAGCTCTGAGAAATAGTGGGGACAAGAAAGGAGAAACAAAACAAGTTGAATATGAAAAGTTTTTCAGCCTCCTTCACACTTTGTTATCAAAACTAGGACTATTGAATGGTGCTAACTTGGCAATATGGGACAGAAGCTTGAGCCTCGTACCTGAATGATCCAAAGTAGGTCTGGGTCTTAGTTTCATCAGCTGGAGTCATTACGTTTTGCAGAAATAAATAATTATGAAAGTAAGTTTTATCACCCTCTCCTTGTGATTGTGTTTATGTCAAGCCTTGTGACTGTCACAACATAATTAATTATTTCAGCAAAGTAATAGAGCACTGGAAAGTGAAAACTGGCAGTACAAGAACAAAACCTCAATCTTCTGTTTGCTATGTGAATGTCTCAGCTCATCAAGACATCTGTTATCCTGGTCTCAGTTCCTTTTTCTCTCCCCTTGCTTCTCCTTTTTTTCTGGGAGAAAGAAACAAGCAAACTTTGCAAAGCCTGCCTTTTACACTGACGCGGATTGAAAATTTGAAGAAAAGTTTATAGACCTGTGTCAGACAGGAAAATAATTTACTGTCTCATCTACATTTTCAAAGTTAGATAAGAACACCCTAGAGATATTTTACATGTAGGCTACTTTATTTACAGTGAGTGATTCCATATATCTTTGTAGGTAACAGTTTTGCAGGCATTAGCTAAGTTGTATGTTCCTGAATTTCCTTTCATGTAAATCAATGTGGCAGAAAATTAAGGTGACTGGAGCTTTATGGAGATGAAGATCACATGTGGTATTTTTCTAACAGAAACAAATTAAAAGCATATCCAATTTAAACAAAACCTTTAATCTGAAAATGCAGAAAGAGTGATTTTCATACTTGCTTAAACTGTTGCCTGAATTATGAGTCCCATGTATCCATCATGTTCTTCTGCTTTCTCCTTTTATATCCACCTTTTCCTTGCACGACCTTTTTCTTTTCTCCTCACTAGCTCAGTTGACAGTCCTGGTCGATTCTCTGGTGGGCAAGTGACTAAAAATAAACTCTCCTTTCTGCCAATATCCATTTTGTTGCTTTTCATTCACTTCAGGACAGCACTACTTTGTGAAAGGAGAAGCCAAGGGCTCAATATAGTATGAGACAAAGTAAATCATGACAGCCTGCAAATTCTTAGAGATGCCATAGCGATACCAAACTATGAGACCTCTTCTTGAAGATGCAAGCAGAAGGACACACAGGTAACAAGAAGCCTGTAGAGATGAAGGGTTAGAAGACCTGCTAAATTATATGGATGCTTTCACTAAATTTTATGCATTTAGGATTTTGTTTTTAGCTCTGTGCAGGGGGTTTCTGCGGATGAAGCTGGCGGTGGACTCATTAATTCCTGCGACACTGAAATGTTACAGTGGTTTGACCAAACACCGTCACGTAGACATGTAGCATTATTTTGTAATGCCTACTTCGTTTTCACAGGTCATTACTTAATAGAAAGGTCATGGGATACAGTACAAAAAGGTATTTTTTAAAAGCATATGAAAATGTAGACAAAATTTAGATACCTAATGCTGGAGGTCCGTCTAAACCGACCTTTTTTTTTTTTCAGACACTTAGTAATGCCATTAATTTTGAGATTTTCTTTTCAATGAGCTACCTTACTCTGATTCAATTAAGGCTCTAGATAAGGAAAAAAACCTGATTTTATTGTAAACCTTTAACAGGTGTTTGTTTCAAATTCTCTATATGTGATGTCTTACTCTCTTGACATTTAAATGCATAGCCTATTAGAGTTACAAATATAATGTGTGTACATTATTTTTTGTTGGGTTTATGATAATTTTGTAGCATCTATTAGAACTTGAGAGGCTTCACATTGTTTAGATAAAATATTTCAGTTTTCTCTTCTCATTTTAAAATGGGCTATCTCATTTTTATAAAGTAAGGTCCACAATTCACTTATTTTAATGTAAAGGAAATTTAACATTTTGAAACAATAATAGTGCTTCTGATGTCTTTAAGCTAAAAAAAACAGGAGCAGCACAACAGGATGAGCTGGTGAATGCAGTAAAGAAAGAGTTAAAAGAATGAAAATATTTTTTTAACTCCTGTACATATTAGCTAGCCCTGAGGAAGCTGTAGAGGTCTGTCTAAATCTAACTGACACCAGTGTGTTTTACAGCTAGACTAACTTTGTGACTTTGAAAAGTGTTTCTTCACATTGCTTTTATATGACACCAATTATACTGTGCACTGGAGGTGACTGTGAAACATATTTTGTTGGTTAAAAATATTGCATTAAATGGTTGTCTTCCATACAATTTTCACATAGGAATCAATCAAGGCTTGTGTGGTGATGTGCAAATTTTCAGTCAATTTGAACTGATTTGGCTCTTCAGAAGGTTAAGGTAGTTTAATGGTTGAAAGCACATTGCTGTGCAGCAAGCTGCAAAAGTCAAAGGGTTAGAGGATTAGGATTTCATTTCCTTTTAGCCGTTGCCATGTCTGTTTTCCGTCCAAACTACTTCTTGTTCCCATTTAACCCATGCTTTTAAAGACAAAAGGGGTTGAGAACTTGTGGGCCTCAGGCTTCATTTTAACAAGCCGTCTCTAACACTTTGGTGCGTAATTTGTCATAAATGTCATAGGTCAGGGAATGTTAGAAACCTACAGCCAGCAGATGGTCATTATGACAGCAGTTAGGTTTCAGAAGCAAAAGATGCTTTGTGATATTTACTCCAGTGTGTGAATCTTACACCTCTGTAGAATGTTTTCAAGCTCACTCTTAAAATGAACTCATCCTTTTTATCACTCACTTCTTAACTAGAGCTCACAAAAGCCCCCGAGGCAAATCCTCTTCCCACTGCTCACAGGTTCAGTGGGGTTCTTTCCAGCAGTACGACATACCTGTAGAACAAGCCATTTCACTTACAAAGACTAGTAATAGTCCAGAAACAATAGCCATAGGACAAACTTCTCAGCGTTCAGTTAAATTAGTAAGAATTTCATTTCATCCATTATTAAATTTCCGTCCTGTTTTTCTTTTCAAATGGTACTGGAAATTGAGGTTTCAGGTAATCACAAAATGGGCTTTTCCTGGCACCACAGTATTTCCAGTTGAATAGAAATGAGAAATCCATATCATTTTGTTTTGCATGATACCACCAGACCCAAGGACCTGACATAAGGTATAGGTTCCATTCTGGCAGCCAATACACAATATTTAAGGTTTTAAAGAAGAGGAAGAAATTGCTAAGAGCAATTTCTGTCTCAAAAATCTGAAGCCCAAAGTTGCAGGGAAAAAGAAAAAGACTAATTTTAATATGCACGTATCACTACACTCAGATCTACAAGGGAATTGTTCTACAGAAAAAGAACTGTCTGTTCCTTCAAGAGAACTGGCTGAGTAGTTGGCTGATCTCTTATGAGCTTTGTGACAAATATCAATCTTGGGGAGAGAGTAAGGTGGTCCTTTTTTTACAAAATAACAAAATAGTTCCACGAAAATATTTTGTTCATAAGACCTGTTGATACAGATCAATGCAAGAGTATAGATGTAAACTCATGTGTGACAAGCTGACAAGCAAGCAAATGGGTTTAATATTGCTCATAAGTGATGAAGGTGGGTGAGTAAAAGGTAAAATACAAGTCTCTTGTTCCAAGATAACTAATTAACTAAAAAAAATTAAAAAAAAAAAAAGTTATATATAGTAGGAAGAAGCTACATTCTGTGGATATGCCCAAAGCATCATTCAGTGGCTAATCATTCTGAATGAGAAAATTAATTTTCTTGCTCATCACTGAGAATCTTATTTTACTTTATCCCATCCAAGCTGCTTTGTCAAACTTTGTGAAACTCACTAACAATCACATTTTACACATGTGAGGAAACAACTACAGCAACAGTATTTGGGATTTGAAGATACAACCTGCTTTCCAGGGAAATAAGGTTGTGTCCTCCATCTGCCTGCCTGTTAGTTCCTCTTTCGTAATTTTTGACCGGTTGGCCAGTTTCAACAGGTTTCAGAGAAATTTCACACTCTCACAACAGATTAAAAAAAATAACTCAGTTCCTGCAGGTTTCCTGAAATTTAGCAACTGGATACAGAAGAAAGACCCAACTTATTACTGCAGTACAAGGTTGTCGGTTCTGTCAGACCGTGGCTGCCCAATCAATACGTATGTGCAGGATCCATGTGCCCATTGCTTGAAACCCATCATGGTGTTCATGTTGCCAGGCGGGTAGATAGGTGACAATTAGCTCCTAAAGTAATCATTGCACTATGGGAACGGGAAGGGGTCAGGGGTAATTACTGCAGTAGAAGATCCTATCAAACTCCTTAAGAGATCATGCTTAATTAGTTCCACTGCTAACAAGGCAGTTTGTCTTCTTTTCACAACGATAAGAGTTACAGAACGGAAGACTTACCCGTAATGAAAGAAGTTTCTTCATTCTCTGAGCTCAGAATTTTCTGTTCCCAAAAATACGTTCTTTATGTGTGGTTCACGTTTGTTCATGGCGATGAGGCTTTTCTCGGTGTTTAGATTGGGAAAGGTGGAACCTATGGTTCGTGGCGCCTTGAACATTTCCAGACCTTGTATATAGAGCCACCAGCTACCCATTGTGAACCTGGCAGTTAGTTATATCTTGTTGTTTCACCTTCCAAAATGAAAAGACAAATATGTAGGGTACTCATACTGCCTGAAGGTCAGGAGAGACTTGTGAGACCATCATTTCTCCAGGGCCACCGTAAATGAAATACGCAATTTTTAATTCTCAAAGGCTCTAGATTATAGAGACGCAAACCTGAAGGATATTACCTTTCACAACCTGAATTCTATTTTATGCTCTTGTGAGGTAGTAGCCTCCAGAGTCCTAATGACCCCAATAGCTGTCTATGAGTGAGTGGACTACAATTCCTATCAGTCATTACGACAGATCTGATCAGCAACGAACTTTATTTAAACACTTTATAATTAAAGCCTGTCCCAATGATTGATAAGTATTGGATTCATCTCCCTCTCAAGCAGTTTAGCTATCGCTGGTCTCTCTTTTTTAGGTCCTGATAGGAAATAAACTTTGGCAGGTAAAAGAAACACATCACAGATGGTACAATCTTCCTTTACATGGAGGATGAATATTTTACTGTTTTTTGAGGAAATACAGGAAATACTTTAGAAAATTCTGAAATTCATACAGCAGGTGATAAGAAAGGGTTCAAATACTTTAAAAAATTTACTAGGCCTTTGTAGATTTTAAGTACATGATGGACCATTATCAACATGCTCTCTAATTTCAGGCATAGCAGATGCTATAACTTTCACACAGAAAATCCTTCTGTCTATAGTTTTATATAACTTTAAGAGGGACCTATAGTTTGCCATAATGTGAATATACTTTATGAAACAAATTTGGATATACCCTTCTTTTGTGTTACTCTTCCATTTATAATGGAATATTTCTTGATATTAATTTCCAAAAAATAACTAATACCATCACATGTATTTTTGCACAAATATGTAATTTAGCCATCATCAGTATCTCATAACCATGTGATGGCAGTTGCCTTTCTTGCAATTCCTGTTCAGAAATTTTGATAACAGGGGAAATAGGAAGAAACTTAGAATTAAGAATTGTTCTGGATGTATCCAACATTGATAAGCAGTAAGTGAGCAACATTCAAATACTTCATTTCTACCACTGTGGAATGCGGACTGAGTGATTTTACTCACAACTACAGAGCCATGTTCTTATCACGACTTTTCTGGAGGTATAGCTGCAGTGTAGAGAAAAGAGAGGGGCTTTATTGACTTATTCAAATCCGAATGAAGACACTCAGGATCTTTGCATTTCCTACAACAAGTATTAGATCAGACCCTTTGAACAGCTACAAACAGAAATGTCCAAAAGTGAAGCCTTCCATGAAACTGAAAACATTTCTGCATCCTTTTAACCAATTTCCTATTATCTTAAGGACTGATTTGGAGTTATGAGATTTACTCCAGAGTTATGAGGGCATTAAGGTAAAAGAGAATATGTGTTAACAAAATATTATGATAGCCTTCACCACAGTAAAAAGAAAGTCAGGAATCAAAACTATACCTTGACACCTGGGCAAATAGAAAAGTATTATTATAGAGGAGCCAGAGTTGTTAAACAGTTTTAAAACATGAAGAAAGTTTTTTCCAGGAGATTCTTCAGTGCATGTTTTGCTTTATCTATAAAATAAGTTTTCATTGGCTTGTTTGTATTGTACTGCAGTAGCTTAATAATACATATTTTAAAAAAATAACAATTCAAGCAGCAGCTTAAGGTTATGCAATCAAGGAGACTTTACGGGTATGTGTTGTATTGAAATCCCTGTGTCAGTCCTGTAGGTATACAGATTAGATTAAAGTGATGCAATGGAAGTTATTTGTGATATAAATCTAAGCCTCATTTAGTGTCACTTAGTGACAGGATGGTTACACACTCTGCACCAGGCTCAGCTGTGCACAAACTGCTCCAAACACAGCCAAATAGTTAGTTAGCAGTAATTATCTGCACTCGAAGCCTCAGTTTTCCCCTTGTCTTTTCCATTTGGATTTCCTGTTTCCATTCTGTGCACTTCAAGCTACAACAAATTTATGAAAAAAAAAACACTAATTTTGCAAGAAACCGAAACCAAGAAAAAACTAAGAGACTTTTAACCCTCCAAGTAGGGAATCCGAAACTGTGGTTCTAAATCATTGCTGGTTTGTAAATGCTACAAATAACTGTTGTAGAGCTATTTTTCCTCTGTCGTTTCTGGGTGACAGAGCACCCAAGGAACAGATTCCTAAGTGGTGTTCTGCAGCTTAACAAGCAATTAGTACAGCCCGTTAATAACTAACTAACTAAATAAATAAATAAATAAATAAGGGGGGGGGGGGGATAAAAAATAAATAAAATAAAATAATAAAATAAAATAAAATAAAATAAAATAAAATAAAATAAAATAAAATAAAATAAAATAAAATAAAATAAAATAAAATAAAATAAAATAAAATAAAGGAAAAAAAAAAAACCTAGGCCTTGAAAGTGGAGGTGGCCACGAATTATGAAAAAGGAGCCATAAATAGCTGTAAATATTTAGGCTTTATGTTTCGATGTGTTTGTGGGGGCGGCTATTATTCGGTGCGATGGTGAATCCTTGCCCGGTACAATGCGGCACTACAGGCAGCTCCAGTGTGCGCCGAGACAAAGAGCCCCGGGCAGCCCCACCCTCGCCCATTCTGCGCTCAGACAACACCCCTTGTTCACAAAGACCCTTTCAATTATCGCCTTTGTCGGTAATGTTTACTTTTTTTTTTTTTTTTTTAATTTTTCATGAAAATCTCTCTTCACCTCATTCTCGGTCTTCCAGGCAACCAGCACAGTGAGGCAGAGAAAGAGAAAATGCCTATCGTGTTAAAAAAATAAAAAAAAAACAGCAAAAAAAAAAACCCATCCTGGACCCAGTCCTTCGAGGAGTGTGTGCAAAGAAACACGATTTTTAAATTAGTTTATTACTATTATCATTATATTTTTGCAGGCCTCTTAATTCTTCTTTTCCTATTATCCACAACTGCGTCTCTCGCTGAGGACGCAGGCTGGTTGTGTGGATGCTCGGTGACAAGGGAGCTGCTTTAATTCGCTCAGTGAATATCTTTCTACTTATATCTCCCTATTTTCCCTAGATGGTAAAAACGCTGTTTATCGAGGAATGACACTTTTCCTTCTTAGGCAAAGATGCCACAAATAAGAATCCGGTGTATGATGTGTCCAGAGTTTTCCTCGGTGCTTTCTGCTTTTTGCCCTTGTGATTCTTATTTTTTCTTTCTTTTTCCCTAGCTTGTGGAGATTTTTGCTTCTGGGCATAGAGGGGTTTTTTTTGTTTTGTTTTACAAAAGCAGTTATTTACTTTCATGTCTGAAATACACTACAAAGTGCATTTTGGAATATATTATGAAATTTGGCAATCCTACCTATACATGACAAAAAATGTAACAAAAGGATAACACTGCAAAACATTTCACATAAAGATGTTAAACTACAGGTTTTCAACTTCGTAAAGCAGAATCCAAAACAAATAGGGAGCAGTAGTTAAAAACGCTTGTTGTTTTTTTGTTTCCTATATCTTTGCATCAGATTAATTAACACCAAAATATGACTACTTCGATCAGAAGGTGGCAGCTGTCACTCCAGCATCTGTAACCTGTGATTCTGGAAATAGATTCTTCCTGTGATTTCTCTGCTCCACCAATAGATACATATTATGATACATATCAACAAATTTGGTGTTATAGACTGATTTCTATAATGTCCCAAAAGTATGCATGTCTGTGTACATATATGTGTGTGTATTTGTGTATACACACAAAAGCATGTTCATCATTGGATAACTTTTTTTTACATTGCTCTTCTCAAATTCCAGTTAACAAGGGTTGGCACATAAATATTAACATTTAGCTGAGAAATGTTTATCCTTCTGTTGCATGTAATATTTCTGCATTTGTTTTAGAGAGAAAATAAACTACAGATGAAAAAGTCTAGATTTCAAAGGTATCTTCTCCAAACATGAGACAAAAGTTGGCATAGCTCTACAGGTTAGTAAAACCCAAATCCATGCTCTGAAGATGTCATATTGTTTCGAGAAGCTTAGTCTGTTCAGTGTAAAGTAACTCAAATTAGTGATAAAATTTCTTACAATGGGGGTGGCAAAATACTGGCCCAGGTACCCAGAGAGGTGGTGGATGAACCATTCCTGGAGACATCCCAGGCCAGGCTGGACGGGGCTCTGAGCACCCTGAGCTGGTGAAGATGTCCCTGCTCATGGCAGGGGTGGCACTGGGGGGGCTGGGAAGGTCCCTTCCAACCCAAATCATTCTGTGATTCTGTTCTTTTAAGAGACAAAATTTGTTTCCAAATTAATTAACTTAAAAGGATCATTATGTTGTCTTCTACATATCCAACATATATTTACATGTGCAATGGGCCTTAGCATATGACTCCAGACAATGTTTAATTAAGATATTAGTATTTTTCCTAGCCCTTTCTTTTTAAGCAATAATCAAAACTGAAGTGCACTTTCATTTCTTCCGTCTTGAACTTTACATCACCTGTTATTAACAAAAATAATAATAACCTGGGTCAATCACACAACCGCGCAAGCCCATGTACTCTCAATGAGGAACATCTGTATTCGAGCTCTTTCGGGCCTCAAAAGCAGTCATAAATCCAGTCCCTGGCAAATGAAAAAGGTTTCACAGATGACTTAATTTGCTGTGGGAAGCCGGGTTCCCCGTAGCCTCCGCATTTCTCAGCCCGTGACCTTCAGCACTGTCCACCTGCTGGAAGCCATGTTTGATTTCCGGGCCGGGGAGATGACTCTCGGCAGCAAAATGGTGTCATAGGTGGGAGTGAAGGAATTTCTCTCTCTCTGTCATCATTAAGGGGGTTCCCCCTACAGCGAGGGGAATGAAAAGTGCAATTTAATGTTCTCTGGAGGAATTTTTAAAAGGCTGAAAGCTTTGCCAGCGCTTCCCGAGTTGGCCATTGCAGTCCCAGTGGCGAGTGGGATGTCCCTGAGGAATTTGCTGCGGGCCGACCTGAAAAGAAAGGGATTAAGGCCCTTTAAAGGGGGGAAATGTAACAAAAGGAGCACTTTTATGATGTAGCAGCATAAAATAAGGGGCTGCATTGTGCAGCTGATTGCTAAAGGTCCCTCCTAGGCCCGATCACCCCAGGCGAGCATCTCAGCTAAACCCTGCGCCTGTGCTGGAATAAGAGCACAGCTCTCATTTAGGAGCAAATAAGAGATTATTGGTTTGTTTCTACATCTTCTTTTTTTTTTTCCACACCTACCGAAAAGTGGCCTGTAGGGAGATTATACTCTAGTGAAAGTTGCTGCTAATTAAAACAAGTAATTAGTGTTCCTCCAGGCTTTGCGGTTTCGCTCACTTTTGCCCGCCAGACAACATTAGTTTAAAAGCAATCCAATTTCTAGCAATAACAGACTGTAAAAAAGTCATTTAACAAGTATATAAGTGCAAGGTTACAGTTCAGGCTTTGATTTATCTCTTCTGGGCTATTTAGGGAGCCATACCAAAGTTGGAGGGGGGAGAGTTAAATGTTCTTTTTTCTTCAGGTTTTGTTCGAGGATGGTTTGGTATTTTTTTAAGTCGTGTCACTGCATTTGCAAAGACAAGGCAGACTTTCATGATATAGTTTTCCAAGCCACATTAGAAAACAGAATTGGATTTAATGCTGTTTTTCTGAGAGAATTCTCACTTAGCATTTTGTAAACAGACCATTTCATTAAGTCCTTTTGTTTCCACTCCTGCTTCTACTGAAATGAGGACTTTTTATTGACTCTAGTTCTCTCTGGATGAATAAGAGTTTAATGTGTTGTTGCTTCATGTTGGTACAGACAAAAGCGATTATCTATTTATGTTGTTGTTCTACAAGAAACTTAAGGAGATTAGTACCAAGTTTCAAACATGATGATATATTGATTAACAAAAAACATATTGGAATGTAATTTCTATCTTTGGTTGGTTTCCAGTGTTTCTGTCATTCCAAAACTGCCAGCTGTTGAACATGTGGATCGTAATATTTGATGCTGATATGTGTTGTAATATACTTCCTCATAGGATATTTTTGCTTAATATAAACACCCACAGAGTTTCCTTATTTTTGTAGAAGTGATTGCAAATATAGATAATGCGTAAACTGCAAATCAAATACAATAGGAGTTTATGCAACTGATTTCTTTCTATGAAAAGGAAGTACTATTTTCTAATGTTCAACCACTGGACACAGATTTTGTTTTCAGTTTGGCTTATCTGGTATTTCTGTTGATAAATGAACCAGAAAAAAGGAAAACATGATTTTTGATAAGCTAGAAAAACATTTTACACTGATAAACAGAAAAAGATTGCATAGTATTCACACCGAAATGGCTGTAATTCAACACTAAAGTGTCATTTTAAATGGGATTTTTTTTCCAGTCATGTACCAACAGACAAGTCTGTACAGCTGAAGTGCTTTTCTTCTGATGTTAATTTTAAATAAACAAAACATACTGGTTTTGATCACAAGCTGAAAAGGTGGAAATATCCATCAGTTTCCTTTTTTCCCTTCTGCTAAAAGTTTAATAATTCAGTCTGACAAGCAGTATCCATCAGGTTCTGTTTATGTAGATCCTGATAAAATATTTCATCTTAATGAATAATAACAAATCTAAAGAACAGTTCAGATCTTGCTGAATGCCAGGATTTTCTTTTACACTTTAAGCATCTTAGAATTTTTTTTTTTTTAATCTGATGATTTCAGCTGATGTCTTCTTCTATAAGAACAGACATAGTGAACAAAACCAGTTTGGTTTAAACTTGTTTTAGTGATAAGGACAGGAGCAAATTTATGTTCCAGAAAAAAAACTGTAATAATTATTGTAAGGTTCTGTCATCCTTGAGATTTCATTTAGAAAATTATTTTCTGCATGTCTTTTAGTAGTTTAGTGGGTGTATCTACAGACTGAATATCTCTTTCTGGATGTCTTTTTGGGGCCACCCTCAAATAACATTCTACATAGTAAAAATCTCCTTTTAAAAACACATTGACCAGCATTCTGTGATACTTTTTCTTATTAAATTCAAGATGAATATATGACGTGCACACCTATATATTTCCACACACACACATATATGTAGACATAGATATGTAGGTATATTTCCCCTTCAATTGCAGAAGCTAGATTTATTCTTGGTGCTGTCCTGGAAGGACCACAGCGATAGCAGAATAGACCATGGGGCACCAGAGGGCAGAATCTGCTATAACCTGTGTGGACATAGTAAACTCCTTATAGATTAGCACAAAACCATAAGGGACAGTATAACAGCTCTAATTTTATGTAGTAAACCATATTTGCACAACAATTCCATTACAATTCAAAAGGCAATCTTCAGAAGTAATTTAGGAACAACTGTATTAATGCTGAGTCCAAGAAAAGGAGAACAGTTTTCTTATGCAATCCAGTTTCAATGCCCAGATGTCTTCTGTAAATGATTTTAATGGTTATTTGATTCTAATTTAAACATAAATTGACCTTAAGATTCACCCGGATCTTACATCCATGTTTCTTGTTCGATTCTGTTTATTTCAAGTTACTGATTTTTTTCACTTACATTGACTTCAGAATGGACTCCGTATTTATGAATTTTTCTCCTTATGGCACTTTTTAGAGTCATTTTCAGTTGTTAACCGTATCAAAGTGAAGAATCTCAGCAGCAAAATACACAAATTATATAGTGCAATGACAAAAAGGCATTTTAAGGAATATCACGGCAGCAAATGGTCCAAAGAATTCACTGAAGTCACCTTCTATCAATAAATTGAAAATATTACTTTTTGCAACACCTTTTTAAAGATATGTAAAATTAAAGTCTTTCCCCCATATCCACAAGTTTAGAACCCAGTAGTGTTTTTAATTTGTGGTCTTTTTTGTGTAATGATCATCAGTTGTGACCCTTACAGTTTAGTGAGCAATTCAAGAAAACAATATTCACCCGGCATGATATTATAGCAGATAATGTGCATGCTTGTTTCTTACCACATAAACTGCTCTTTTAAATTTCCTAATCAGCAAGTGAATGGGCTTGGTAGGAAGGGTAACTTTACAGCTCAATTGTGTTCCAGCATTATCTGCAGCATCTTATTGGTCTTTCCACAGAACCCTTAGATAGAAAATGAAGTAATTTGCTTACTGCAAAAAACCATCAAGTAATTCTTGTTTTGAAAATGCTCTCATGGTTATTTGATCTTTGTTCTTACTTTTCTCTTAATTCATCCTATCCTATGCTTGACATTCTTCTCAGAGGTCCTTGGTCCTAGTCTCCAGATGGCACAGAATTAGGCTTCAGTGGGGCCAATATTTCAACTCTTTACTCTTCATGGAAGAAAGGCTAGACACACACACACGTGCAAGATTCTGTGTGTGTTTTGGAAGTAATAATACAGATAAATCAGGGCTGACAGATAGCTTCAGTGCTGAACTGTAACAGAAGATGTAGCAGTTTGGTTTTCATGTTTTAAAGTTATATTAGAAAAAAAAATACAAATTGGATAGGGTAGCTAAAAGGTGTAATACTAATTGTCAAGAGTTATCATTTCCTAATCTTTTCCATAATTTCTGGAGTGTCTTGTAAATGTTAATACTGGTAGTATTTTATTGTTTGTAATCTGGATAGAAAAAATAACACAGAAGCTAAATGTCTTGATAAGATTTGCTCTAAAATATTCCTATACTAAGGGCCCAATGCCTACAAGGATATTGAATGTCCAATCTGTCCCTTCTTAGGCCTGATTGTAAAAGATGCTGGCAGACACAGCTTGATGTTTGTGGAAGTGGTGAAATTTGAAAAAATGGGCTCAAAATGTTTCAATTCTGTGACTCAAAATCAAGATACCCAACAGCAACTACTTCTGAAAATATCAGTGTAAAACACATAAGAAAAGCCTGCAAAAACAGTAGCCTTAAAGTCTTAATGAAAATTAGTCTTAAGGGCAGTGAGATCTTGCAGTATAGATGGGTGGTGCGACCACCATCTTTTATCTTCAAGGTCTTGGAGGATGCTCCACAATCTGTTATATGTTTTGCAAGAAGAAAAAGGTTGTCCAGCTTTCAGGATGCCCAGAATCTTGAGGAAGGTTTGTGACAGCTACAGTTTGGGGAAAGACATGACTCCTGCACTCTACTTTACACAGAATCACAGAATCCCAGAATGTCAGGGATTGGAAGGGACCTGGAAAGCTCATCAAGTGCAATCCCCCCATGGAACAGGAACACCCAGCTGAGGTTCCACAGGAAGGTGTCCAGGCGGGTTTGAATGTCTGCAGAGAAGGAGACTCCACAGCCTCCCTGGGCAGCCTGGGCCAGGCTCCGACATCCTCATCGGGAACAAGTTTTTTCTCAAATATAAATGGAACCTCATGTGTTCCTGTTCGTACCCGTTGCCCCTTGTCCTATCACTGATTATCACCAAGAAGAGCCTGGCTCCATCCTCATGACACTCACCCTCTATATGTTTATAAACATTCATGAGGTCCCCCCTCAGTCTCCTCTTCTCCAGCTCCAGAGCCCCAGCTCCCTCAGCCTTTCCTCACACGGGAGATGCTCCACTCCCTTCAGCATCTTGGTGGCTGCGCTGGACTCTCTCCAGCAGTTCCCTGTCCTTCTGGAACTGAGGGGCCACAACTGGACACAATATTCCAGGTGTGGTCTCCCCAGGGCAGAGTAGAGGGGCAGGAGAACCTCTCTGACCTACTGACCACCCCCTTCTAACCCACCCCAGGTACCATTGGCCTTCCTGACCACAAGGGCCCAGTGCTGGCTCATGATCACCCTGTTGTTCGTCAAGACCCTCAGGTCCCTTTCCCCTACACTGCTCTCCAACAGGTTGTTCCCCAACTTATACTGGAACCTGGGGTTGTTCCTGCCCAGATTCAAGACTCTACACTTGCCCTTGTTCTATTTCATTAAATTGCTCCCTGCCCAACTCTCCAGCCTGTCCAGGTCTCTGGATGGCAGCACAGCTTCCAGTGTCAGCCACTCCTCCCAGCCTGGTGTCACCAGCAAACTTGCTGACAGTCACTCTATTCCCTCATCCAAGTCACTGATGAATATATTGAATAATACCGGCCCCAGTACTGACCCTTGAGGCACTGCACTAGATACAGGCCTCAACTGCACTTTGCCCCATTGACCACGACTTCTTCCCTTCATCCAGTTCACAGTCCACTTTAAAGCACATTATAGAGGATATCCTGCCTCCACTATGGTCTAAGCTCTCTGGCTGTTGAGTAGAGCCTTGAGAGACTAGAGCAAAGCATCTCTTCTGTTTCATGCCATTTGTTTGTATTAGTGTATCTCTTCCCTATAGCGCAGCCCAGTAACGTTATGCCCTCAATGTTCTGAGTCCTGCTGTGGCTGAGGCTGATTCAAAGCAGATTGATCCTGATCTGGTTTTACCAAATTGTCTTGACATATGAGAATCACAGGTAGCTCCGTGTTACTTTACAATACAGGGTGTTAAGTAATTTTAAACTCTAGGTAGGTCATATTACAGCTGATGTAAATTAGCATGGATCAAATCAAACTGAAATATTGCCTGTAGCACAACCTCTCAGTTATTAGAGCACCCCAATCCATTCTTGCAGCTGCTAAAATGCTGTTGTGAAAATTTTCCTGGTCACAAGAATAAAATGGGTGATTTGTAATATTTTCTCAGGACTTCATTTGTTTTAATAAGGTCTAAGCTGTCGAAGTCAGAAAAACTATCCTGTTTTATTTTGGTGTGGCACCTAACTTAAAATTTTAAAAATATTTCCTATGTAAGGCAGTACTACTACAACGTGTACTACTGTGAAGTGAAATGAAAATGATCAAAAATCTTGAAATACGCAGAAGGCATAGGAAGGTAACAGTCAATAGACACTGTTTCCTTGTCATTCTGCCCTGTGCATCATTTTGGGCGTTAATGGCAGATCCAGTCTCCTCCTTGGTATAATGATAAATATTTTGGTGATGAGGGACAAAGTATTTTGAGTGTCGTTGTAAAACATTGTTAATTTTGAGTTAGAAAGTCTTCAGTTTGTCTTACACTATGCAAAGCCAAGTCAGCATCTGTTTTGTTGGTATTTGAATATTCTAACCATTTTGTGAGATAAACTCATACAAAACAGGCACAGACTTAGGTAAACATCACAGTTGCCTTTCCTACATTCACTACTCAGCATTCTTAAAAAAAGAGTAGATATGTTTTGAGTTTTTTATTGCAGTCTTGAAGATCTCCACATTTGCCATAGTGATCTTTGGCTATGGGGACATGACTTCCCTTCCTTCATCTGACACACAGTAGCATAAGAAACGTTGAATAATATCATTACTTCTTAGGAGACTGAACTTCTCTGAAAAACTCAGGTTGTTAAAAGCATATGGAGATTTGTTTACTTTTATTGGTAATTTCGTTAACAAGAAGTCTGAAGAATATGGGGCACTCTGGACAAACCTGAGGAAAAAAGAAGCTCCTTTTGCATTTCTGGTCTATGCGCTTTAATTACTCCTACATAATAGAACATAAAATTTAGAACTACTGTATTCAATATTTCTGGATGGTTTTTTGTTTCTCTAATTTCAACAAATGTTAGTGTATCTAATTCCAGGAAAAAGGACACTGTACTCACACACGCTATTACATCTGTAACCATCTATAAGGCCTGTACTTGGCATATGAGAATGATTGAGAGAAGTTCTGACTTCTTCTTTGCATTGTCCAAAGTCCAGATGTGTTATATCCTCATGGCAGATATAATATGAAGAAACACTTAAGAGTTCTGTAGTTTTCTCTGAATAAAGGACAAGTCTGTTCAATATCAGAAAAAACATCAGACTGACTTAATAACACTTTAACTCTCACTCATAATTGAGCTATCCTATATATTCATCGGTTGCCTGTGAGAATAGGGAGCTGTAAGATTTCAGTTCAAAAATGACCCATTTCAATGATGTGAAACATTAATTTTGGATGCATTCACTACATTAAGTAAAGAAGCGTTTAATTTTAATGTTAAAGCACAGCTATGTTATGTAGTCAACTTAAAGTCATGACTCTTTTTTATTGGATGCTCCATAATCAACATAAAATGTGGTTATCAGTGTGTTTTTCAAAATACCCAGTAAAGTTAGCAGAGAAGCCTTAATACTGAATGGAAGCAGAGGATGTGCTTCTGCCTAAGAGGTAGATCATCTTAACAAAGGTTAAAATCCATCAAAAAAAATTGTTGTAGGAAAACTTTCACTTCTGCTGCCTGTGCTAATGAACAGGTCTTAGTGACTGTCAATCCAGCACTTTTAACAGATGCTAAATATGTTTCCTAAATTTAAAAAAGTTGCTTAAAAAAACCTAAAAGGCAATTCTTTCAGTATGTGGTAGTTGGAAAACATCTGCTTTAAACTCAAGATCTATATTTTTCTCAGCCTTGTCTATTAACTCTGTAAAGTTAAGGTATCAGGAAAAGAAGGGAAAAGGTAACAGAAAGTTCAAAACAAAGCACAAAGGGAGGTCCACTAAGCAATTCATATGCATTCATGGAACAAAATAATTTCTCAAAATTGTCTCCAAACTACAGTATATTTGAGTCAGGAACATATGCACTGGGGATATTTTACCCTTTAATATTTTTGGAGTAATGCTCTGTACCTGTGAGAACACAACCAGAAATAGTTTTGGAGGTGCACAGGTTTTCAAATGGTGTCTTACCTGCTTTCACAAGCAGCAGACTGCATAAGGAATTATAGAGAAGTGCTAAATTTTACACTTTCTTTGCCAGTCAAAGTCTCTAACCTGAAAAAAACAAAATAAAATTAAAAAAAAAAAAAAAAAAAAACTCCAAAAACAGGCCTTAACAATAAGTCATTTAGCTTTAGAAAGCTGAAAAATTTAACCTTTCTTAATGAACAGAGGCAGAGCAGAGCCCAGAAGAAGTCAGTCACAACCAGCGACTACACTCTTTTCAAACCATTCCCTTCAATTCACCAACCAAACCCAAACTCAGAGAACGGGCCACTGAAAGGTTCATCACCCTATTTCCTCTCCATCGTCTTCCTCTGGGTGTCAGGCACCCTTGCAAAGTAGAAAAAGCTATTTTTCCTTTCAATGGCACAAAAAGAAGGCAATTATTTGAACACTGTCCCTTCTACACTATGCGTCGGAGGTACAGTTTGAATCTGATGGTAAACGACTGGAGTCTGGGGAATTATATCTCTAAATAACTGTGGTGTTATTGTAAGGTATAGAAAACATGATAGATCTGTACAGTTTAATTTTTACCAGTCAGCACTATGTATTTCAAGGTAGAGAAGGTGGGTCTTTTAAAGGCAGACCTGATACCAGAAATCATATAGTAGAGGCACATTTTACAGAAGCCACTAATATAAATGCCTGTGTATTTGTCCTGTGAAGAATTAGGCAATCTCTCTGTGTTAAATGAAAGGTAAACATGTTGTTAAGGAAATCCAAATGGATGCCTTGTGATTCTTTAGTACGTAACAGGCAATGTCAGGCATGAGAAACTGATTGATTGATTTGCACTAGGAAAAGGAGTTTTGATTGATTCTCTGAAGAATCATGTGGATAAGATCCACCAGGAAAAAAGAAAAGAAAAGTAAAAAGGAAAAAAAAGACAGATTTCATGAGAAAGAACTGTTAAAATGAGCATTGTTTGCAGATGAGAATGTTTGTGTTAATGAAAATTGGATATCTTGGGTGCTTATGTGTATCGGCTTGATCAGCATTTACTTGCTAACAAAATTAAAGAGGAAGAAAAGTATTAGACAGTATTATTGCTGCTCATTGTATCTAGGGATAAAAACACACACCCTGAAAAAGCACCAGCTAGTAGCTGTGTAAGAGAGGATGTGCATATATAAATATATATATATATATATCCCACCAAAAAGTTGAATCAACCAGTTGGTTTAATAGCCAGCGCTACTTTAAGTGCTCTGCCTTTTGTTTCGACTTTGTAGGAATGGCTGTGTCTGGTTCAAGGTCTTTGGCATGGTGTTCAGATCCCTCCAAGGGTTTGATCCTTCATATCCAAGAGCTCAACTTTCCTCCCGTGACCTTTCATGGCAGCAGTGGTTGGTAAACAGGGGGGATGCTTAAGAGCTGAATAAAAAGTTACCCACTCCAAAGGCTCAGCCTTGTTTATGGAATGAACTCCTACAAGAGATAAGGATAAGAAACTGACCACGGTTTTCCAGAAATAATTCCTTCACATACATATACAACAAACGTGCATGTGTGTAGGCTTTCTCACCAAATTAAACAAGCAAAAAGCTTATCAGTAAATCGACTTATTTCCCTTACAATCTCCAAGGGAAAAAATAAAGAAATCAAATAATTGCACTTGTTATGCAGCCTTAAATTTAAAAAATGTAGAAGACAGATGGGTATGTAGTAAGGAAGCAATATCCTGAACCAAATTTTCAATAGGTAGGAAGAGAGTTCAAAGAACATCAGTATTCTGTCCCATCACTCTCATAAAAAAGCCAGAAATAGTTTTGATTTAATTGAAGCTGCATCAGGATGTTTTATTCCTGAGTTTACAATGATATAATGCAGTTATATAAGCTACACTTGAGAAATTAGTGAAGAAGGAAATATTGTCTGGGTACCAAATGAACTTGTATATAAACATCAGAAACAGCAGATTAAACATTGCAATAGCCATGTAAGGTTTATTGACAGAAATATGTATATATGTGTATATCATATAAGCATTCCAGGTGTTAAGAGAGAGAAGAATTTAAGAGAACTGAAACTTATTCAAATATTTAGCTGGTTTTACTAACTGGAAGAGGAGAACGTTGTCCATTCACCTATGATTTCTTTGGCTAACGATTTGCTGTGTGGAGTTCAGGGTTTTTCCAAATAAACGTCTATGCTATCGATACGGGATTTTCTGAAACCTACAAACACAGCATAGAAAACCAAGTTTTAATTCATGTTCAGTGTCTCTGCTGTTTCAAATAATGCTCAAATATCTTCTGCAGGAGGTGGGATACTTTGCAAACACAGTAAATTGCCAAGTGGAGAATTTTCTTATCTCATGTAGTATTCATAATCACAACCTTATTATTACCTTTAGTGTCCTTTGTTTTGTTTTATTTTGCTTTTAATTCTAAAGTACATTAAATTGCCAGTTTAGACATATTTATGGTATAGTTTTCTGTAACAGTAAGTGTGATAGATTAGTAAGACATTATGCACATTTTCATGAAGAACTCCTTAAAAGTTGTATTGTTATATCCTTTAATTTTTTTAAACATTCTACCCAGGAGAATAGTAGAGGAAACTCCTTTTTCTTTCTTTATTTGTAACCTTTCTCTTATTCACTTTATGTCTACACTACCAGTCGATACCATTTTTTAATATCTGTTTTGAAGTATGTGCCATCTTTTAGTCTTGGATGTCTGCAGCAATCTCTATATCTCTTTATTTTGACTTTTACTGTTGAAAGAACCAGAGAAAAAGGCTTCAGAAAAATTCTGTGTCCATTCCTCTATGCCGACTCCTCCATACAGGGAAGTTTGTGTGGTTGATAGCATAGCTATGTCTTTATTTCCTATCTGCCTCCTTCTTCCTGAAAGTCTTCTCTGCACCTTGCTCCTCTTCACACAACAACTGATTTCTTGCCGGAGGAACTTTTTAGAAACTGATTAGGGTTCTGAGTCGCCGTTTGAGCCCTATTCTTACCTCTGGCTGGGTTTCTCATCTGACTTATCCCCTTGCTTTGTGAAATCAGGCCAGTCCTTCTTCAGCATCACCTGATCACTTCTTGGAAGTACCAGCCAACTTGACATCAGACGATCTTCTCCTCAGCCTCAACAGCAGAGTGTTCTCCAGGATGGTCACTGGAGGACAACAGGACAGGATGCGTTCTGTCATTATGATGCCAAGGAAACGAAGTGTGTGCTAATTAAATATTTGCTTTTTGCATACAAGATGGAGTAGTCAACACATGAGGAAGACACTGATCTTTGCTTTACAGATTATTTAATGCTCTCATTAATCAATGCTCATTATATTTCAAGTTTCTGTCCAATGGTGCCCTGTACCCAGAATAAACTGTATTAAAGATGATGATTCATAGTTTCATCTTTAGCTGTCTCTTTCTTCCAAAATAAACGATCCATGCCCTACCTTTGCACTTATACAGCTTATTTCTATAGTACTTTAGAAACTGCACTTTTGTAAAGAGATTGCACTAAGCTGAATTTCAATAGTTCTGTCCACTTCAGCTAGAAATTCCCCAGCACAGATATAATCCACACATACTCGCAACTTGCTGCTCTAACCGGTCTAAACATGTTCTGTTTACAGAGCTCTGCTGCAGGACCAGCAAAATAAACAACTTTCAGAAGCTTGCAAAATTCCAAATCGTATTTTTTTTAAAACTCCTCTTTATTTTAAGTGCAAGAATTTTGCCAATGTGTGTACCTTGCAGAAGCATGCAAAGTGCAAAATTGTCCACTGCAGTAAGAAGTTAAAGCTTTCAATGTGAATTGGAATGAAAAATCCAGATACTGAAATTGTTCATTAAAGAATATAGCGAGGAAAAAATAATACTAAATCCTTTAAAGCATCTGATTTTGTTCAGATGTGGTTTACATTTTTACTTCAAATTTTACATGCTGTAAAATTTAGCATTAAAAAAATAAAGGAAGTCACATTTAAAAGGCAAGAGTTAAATAGGCCATGCAGAAGTTATTCAAACGGGGCATAATTTCTTTTTCACTTTTGAACCAAGATTTTGGCACAATCAACATAATTTTACAGAGCATTTCCTTCACAAGAGAATCATTAAAACAGTAGGAATTGCTCCACCCGAATTTTACTAGGAGATGATTTGATAGATATTTTCATATCTAAAACAAAATTGGTAATTTTTAGCACGACATATAACTTTTTTTCATTTCTGTGCAGTTAAACAGTGCCTACTACATGACAAGAAGTATTGCCTAAATGAATCACAGGTAGATACCAGTTAAGTAAAATTATCTGCACTAATAGACAACAAAAGGTTTTCTGCTGCAGATCAGCATCTGTGCTTTGAATTTTTAATGGTATTGTATGAAGGGATTTTTTTAATGTTTGGGATTTGCAGGGAGGACTTGAAAGGGAGGGCTGCTTTTACATTCATCAGTTTGACTCAAACACTGTGCATTTAAAAATAAAATCAATTCAGATTTGTAGATGACATGCTGATGTAACCTCATCTGAAGTGCCAGGGTTTATTTTTTCTGTTTTTCCACAGTACAATAAATTCTGGGTTGAGTCTAGCTGCGGGTCCAAGGCTGCGTTTAACAAAGAGACTGAACTTTTAACCTTTTGGGCTTCCAGATTTTGATTATTACGACTAACTGATTTTCATTTAGATTTTGTTTCATTAAAGTAAATCCAAATCGTCGATGAGGATGCATATATATGACTATACTGACCCTCAAGCAATAAAGGATGTCTTTTGCAGGTCACTAGCTAGATTTAGTGAAGAAGAAGATATGTGAGAAACCCCTACCCCAGTTTGATTAGTAATCAGCACTTAAATGAAGAATTCTCACGCCTTGGTTTCAGTTATTAACTTACTCAACTATGTACAAATTGATGCTTTCCCAGGGATAATGCTCTACTATTGTTTGCCTTCCAAACACTGACTGTTTCAGATACTCTGCATGCCCCTAGTTATTTTTTGAAAGATCAGGCATTGTTTTGCAACAATTTCAAATTAGAATATTCCTCGCTGTTTTCTGCCTGTTCTTACAAAGTTAGCTGAAATAAGCCAAATTAAAACACATTTAAAGGGCTCTATTTACCTTTTAATCTTCTTGCCACTGCCATTATGCTCTTAAGCTATAAATGAGCAGAAACCGTCTCTGCGAGAAGTTATAAAGTGACATGTCTCATCCCTTCTTCTTGAAGGAATAATGTGATGAGCAGTGAACACTAGAGGGGGAGCTTAACCGTTCAGGAGAGTTAAATCTCCAGACCCTCTGGGAGAGGATCAGAGTGATACGATAGCTGCTGACTTAAACAAGCAAAGTTAAGGCATGGACAGCCATGGTTCAGAAGTCAAGAGGTCAAGAATTGTAGAGAGCCAATTTATTGTCATTTTCCAAAAAGGCAGCAAATCATAAGTAGAATTGAGAAGTTTAGGGCTCTGCTCCTACCATGATGTGGTATATTTTAAAAACCTCTCTCTGGAGGCAGTTTAACATGAAGAGCAGGATTACAGGGATTTTTATTTTTTTTTTTTTCCTAAGGACTGTCTGTCATTTAAATGTCTGAGGAGTGATGGAATGAATTATCATAAAATTTTGACAAATTTGATGGCTCAACCAAAGGAGGAAAACAGACATTCCACTTATTGGGTTCTAATAAGACATGACATTTAAAATGAGTTTACATGGCAGTTAGACCTTTGTTTTTCTTTTCTTTTATTATTTTTTTTTTCTTTCTTTCTTTGATTCATAAACATTTGTGTTTGGAGACCAGTTATTTATAACTGATGCTTGTCTAAGAGTGGAAAGCATGTTCCTTTTCACCCTCTGCTTCCTATGTTCTGATGACTTTGTGCCTGTTTCATGTATTGTACTTTCATATACCCTTAATTTTTAGTTTTGCTGGCTTTCACAGGGTATCTGCACATAATTTACTGCAATAATGAAATATGAATGCACTGCATATTTTTACTAACTTTGTTATAATTTCATCATATGGTTTTTCATTTTAAAAGATTTCAGGTTTTTACTTCTATCTATTGAAATGAAAACATGTCAATAATTCATTTTCTTTCCAAATTATGTCTCTTTCCTAAAGGAAGTAATGACAAGTTCAAACTGTCTATATTTTACTTACACAAACTCACAGGTATTTTGCTGCCCACTCCTAATTTGGGTAATGTAGTAAAATATCCCAGAAAGTCTCTGAAATGCTGTTATCAGGATGTGGAGCTGTACATCCAATCATCTGCTACCAGGAATTGTTTTTTAAAGAAAGAATATAATATTTCTAACAGGTTCCAAAATGATGACAAAAGGTGGATGTGAGTACATGAGCTGCTTGGCCATGGTGTGTCTGGTCCATAACTTGCTGTTGCCCTCACAAGGATGTGTTCAAACCACAGATATGGAGCCCAAATATAGCTGAATTAAGTAAAAGAAAATATAACAACAAGTCACATTTTGTTTATTTTCCAGGTTGTTTATTATTGTGAGTGGGATGCTGATTTTATCTGAAGTTACTAAAGAAAGTAATGCTCCTGATTAGCTGAAAGGTACCAGCAGAAATTAGGTAATATATATTTGTTTCTAGTTACCTAACACAGGTGATTATGTGTTCCAAAAGACTCTGTAAATTATTTTCCCTCTATTTTTGCTGTGCATAAGAGGTAGATACTTTCATTATTTTAGGCTTTTGCCCCTGAAGACTCCTCCTTATGGTGACTCTAATCGCAGCTTCCCTTCAACTGTAGATACACAGAAAATATTACTGTGCTGCTGTATTTAAATAAATGCCTTCTGATTATAAATTAACTTATTTATGACACCTTATTGTATCACGTGCCATATAGATCTTTACATACCTGATGAAGAATTGTAGCCATTGCCTTACTTTAAATATATTAATATTCATCTCTCTTATACTCAAAATTGTTATAATACATTCTAAAAATGTGAAAGGTCTGAAATATCATTCTTTACTGTAAATCCAAACAATGAACTCAAGAGCTTAGAAAGACAGTGGTTCAATTATACATTATTGTAAAATTTTCCGTCTTGAACTTTCATGAGCCTTTTTCTGAGCAGGATGTTCCTTCAGAGAGAAAGAATGCTACGATTTTAATTTGATCTTATCATGTTGTTGTATAAGTTGGGTATCTCATTTTTATTTGCAGATGTACTTTGATGGTACAAAAAAAGAGTTTTGAGGATACTAATATATGATGTGTTGTATTATTACAGGCAGGCATTACAGTAAGTCTCAATAATTTGCTTGATTTTAGAAAATTAAAAGTGATTGGATCCAAAAGAGAAGCATGTCCACCAGTTACACACCACATGGACCCCAGCCAGATTTTAAGAGCACATTTTCTTCTGTTTTTTTTTTTTTTTACTGTATCCCTACTGATTTTCAGTAAAACTTCACTGCCGAAATTAATAGAGGAATTTGACCCTGTATCTTCAAGCACACTAATTTCTCTTTAGACAAGACCCTTTTATTATTCTCATATCCTTTATTATCTGAGCCAGACGTGTATTGCTTCTCTGTGACGCTCGAGGAAAGACCACATATAGCAGTAAATATACTTCAGGAAGAGGGAGAAGACAAATAAGAGGTTAGTAACTGCGGAATGTAAGAGCTCTTTTCAAATCAATATTCATCCATGCTTCACCAGATTTCACCTTTTTCTCTCTCTGATCTCTTATTTTCACTTTACTAATCTAGGTAGCTCAAATAATCAACTGCAGTCTTTTCTAAGGTGCAGGGCCAGCCTGAATTCCTCCCAACCAGTTGCTTTTGCTAATAATATTTGCTGTACAATTCTGCTTTTTTTTAATGTAACATAAGACTAACATTTAAGCAAAGAATGTGTGAGTACAGTAAGTGCAACTGATGTTAGAAAAATTACATGAAAGAAGGAAAATCAGCATATCATATAACGAAGATGCTGGGTTCTGCAAATTGAGGTTTACATTTATGGCAACTCTGAATGAACACAGGCTCTAACAAGAGCACTTTTTTTGGATGAAATCTGGCTAATGAAGTAACAAAACCTGGAAATTGGTTTGGGTCTCATCCTCCAGCTTGAACTTCTCCTGTCTCCAGGCTGAGTCCTCAGATATATTTTTCACTAGGGACCCACTCACCCTGTGACTGGATGGTCAAACTGTCTCATTTTAGGGAACTTCTGCCCTTCGGCTGGGGTTTGCTTCTCCACCACCCAAATGCAGCATCTGCCCATAGGAAATAAAATGCAGGAGGCTGAAAACTCTGTGAAGGAGTTAAAATGGGGCTACCATATCTATCATAGGTCAGATTGATGTGGACACTAAATTATGGTCCGAGCAGCAACCTTTCCTTCATCAGTGTTGTGCACCATGAAAGAGCAAAGATTTAAGGACGCTGCTTTTCATATTGAGCTGCAAAGTACGAAGGAAAAGAAACAGCAAGGTGTTTCTAGGAATAATGCAATTAGAAGGAGGGTTAGTTGTCTTCAAAAGATAAACACTGTAATTGAAAGGAGGGATATTATCTAGAGAAGAAGAATTAAAGCAGAAGATGTGAAAGAACTCATTGTCTATTAATACCCACAGAATGATTCATAACAGGTTGCTGCTTTCAGCACTGAGTGATTAGCAATTAGATATACTCAGTAAAAGTTGTTTTTTTTTTTGCAGTGGCATACTAAATGTAACAGAAAAAAACTCAATGGGACTGAAAATAGATAGTGATCCTAACAACCTGGCATCCGATATCAAAATCACTGCTAACAGGTACAACCTTTGCAAATTCTGGTAGAGAAATGGAAACCTACTATTTTGCACTTGTAAATCTGTCTATCCAAAGCCATTCTCTAGTTTAATTTCAGGTTCTTCAGTCATTTTATAGTTAAGTACAGTTCCCATTACAAGACTGGTTTCTAATTCTACATCTATAAGTTGCCCCACACAGAAGCAGTCTCTCCAAATCTTACATGGTGCAACTTTACCAAAAATTGTGTTTTGAGACAAAATCTGGAGTAAACCAGAGACATCACTCTAAATTTAGGTCAACTTAAACTCTTTATCATTTTTTCTTGTTGTTTGGTTGCTTGGCTATGAAACCCGTGCTTGTTCTGTTGGTCTTGTGAAGAAGTGTTTTTTAGCACATTTTCATGGGAGGTGAGTGTGTTAAAGGGCACACAATGACGAAATGCAAGCGCAGTATCTTGTGATGTCCAGTCCTGCGACGCGGTTCAGGAGTGCAGCTCTGTTTGCTGTAAGCACACAAGATAACATGGTGTGGGAAACAGCACATGGAAGAGGTGCAACTGATGCAGATTAAACAACAAAGAGGGAGACACAGAGAGAAAATATAGTGACCTTGGGATGACAGGTAAACAAGTTGAGAAAGAACTACTGTGTTAAATCTCCAGAGTTTCAGATGCTTTTCAGTGTTAATATAAGCTTGTGAATTTGTTTTGTTTCTATTTCCTTACTCATCTACTATCCCATGTAAAAAAAAAAATCCTTCTTTTCTTTTCCAAAGTCTCCATTTATATACAGACATCCACATGCAGTGAAATATTAGTGATTGTAAACCACATCCATTGACACAGCAGTTCCTAGGAGGTAAAGCAAATGTTTTTAGTTAAAACTACAGAGCGAATTTTACTTTTGCAGAATGCAGTTGCCTGAATTAGACACAGGTAGGGTACCAAATGTTTTTCCTGTTGTCATATCCTCAGCAACCCCAAGCACTGGATTGGGTTCATCTCTCAGCCAAGAGTAGGGAAGTAAACAGGAGCTGCAGAAAAGCAAAACATTATGAAATGGAGAGCGTGATTTTGTCTCCATTCTCACTTTAGAGATGCCAACAATAGATTGTGCGCATTTCCTCACTTATCTCTGTCAAAACAAATTGGTTTTAGTCTAAACCCAAATTAATGAACCAGCTTTATTATTTCAGGAGAAAGAGGCTGGCAAATGGAAAACAGAAGAAGGAAAGACCCAGGAATCATTGGCAGAATAGGTGGTTTATAATGTGTTAAATGTGTTTATTTGCACTTCCAAAGTTCAGATTTCCTCATACATTTTCATACTGATAGAGATAAAATGCTAAAGTCTTAAATCCCTCTATGCCATGCTGAGTTGCTAAGGGCTGTTGAGTTTTTGTTATTTCTCCTCTCGAGTTAGCTCTGATTATGCCTGCTGAGTGAAAAATTTGTATTTGCCGACAGAAATAGGAACCATACCACGTGCGCTTGCACTCAGCAAATGCTCCAATACATCACAAAGATTTGCTCAACCCACCTTCAGAGGCCAAATCGAGCATGTTATTTTCTGTTTAGATCTGATCCCGAAGACTATCAGTCAGGAGTGTTTCTCAATCTCTGATTAAAACAAGGCCCACAAAGCTGCAAGTGTTCATGCACAGTCTCATTAGAGGACTGGATGGAGTGACCCTGGTCTTCTGGCACAAAGCTGCGAGTGAACTTCAAATATGAGAGTGCATCAATCAAATCCAAGCAAGGCTTTTATGTCATTTTTTCTACTTTGCCTTTAAAGTCCTAAAGGAATGCCCTTTCCACTGTACAGCCAAGGATCATTCAACAGCAGCAAACAAACCAACAAAAAGCCTCTCAGGAAAAGGACTTTGCTCCTGTCACAAAGGGGAAAGCAAGATATTTTACTAATGTGTGCTCTAATAAAATAGAAAACACACTTGGCTCATTTCGTAGCTCTGCATCAACAATTTTTGCCAATCTGGAGGGCTCAGAAGTATGTTCAAGAAATACAAAGTTTATTATAAAAATGATGGAAAGGAAGGTTTTGTGAATTTTGCTTTAATTCAGGGTTTGTACAGACTTTTGCACCCATCTGATTTTTGCTGCTGATCATTGAGGGAAAGAACAAACAAAAATGCTTTTGAGAACAGGGCATCCAGATATTTTGCGCTATAGAACAACGTGCTATGTCATTCTTTTCTATTTAAATGATGATGACATTTTAGCAACCACTCTTAAGGGAAAAAAAAATAAACTAAAAAGTTGTTACGCTTCACCATCTAAAACTCTTTTTTGAAAACTCTGATGATGCAGTGAACTGTGGTCATAAATGAGACAAAAATTTTCTTTGAACAAAACCAAAGATCCAAAAATAAATACAAATCCAGAGATGGTTCTCCATGGAAATTAAATTAAAATGAGCTAGGGGAGTTTGAAAAAACAAAGGAACTGAGATAGATGAAACGAGCTTAAAAGTGCCAAGTGACCAAAACTTTGGAAGTCCGACAGGTTTCTTGAAAAAGTCATCTTTACTCAGCTGCATTCAGCTGAAGCTGGAAGGACCTAATATTTAGTTTTTGTCCACAATATACCCTTTTGTCTCTGTATTATGGTGGGTTTTTCTTTTCCTAAAGTTCATAGATTATGAAACGGCCATGACTTAAACACCACTTCTTGCCTTATCATCTTCTATAGATACACACATGTACATTTTTGCAGTTTGTAATATGCGATGGTATTTCCATCATTATTTTTAAATGTGGGTTTTTTTGTGGGCTTTTATGCGGTCAAAAGAATTATACAGATTTCATAAATGAGTACTAGAGCATTTATGCCACTTGATGGTGCCCCATCTGTGCTTCCCTGTAGTGTTTGACGGGGCATCTGTGTAAATTGCTACTTTTTTTTTGTTTGTTAATTAGCTCACTGCATAAAAACCGTCATGCATTACCTGTTACAATTTTGATATGCTTCAGAATACAAACTCTTTTTTTTTTTTTTTTGAGATAATGTTGACTCCTGAGTTTGCCTTTGCTCTTACAGTTTCTGAAAACAGATCTCAAGCTACTTTGCTTTGCTTTCCAGCAAATTGAGGAAATTTAACTTGATCCTGACTCCTGAATAGCACGTAGCTCTTTACTTGTCTCACATGGTATTGTTAACCTCTACTTCATGTATATCTCCAGTTTAAAGTATTACTCTGTGTAAATTAATGTAATAATGAATTAATAGGTACGTACTTACATACTTAGGTTATGTGAAAATCTATCAGTCAAATCATTTGGATATTCTGTTGATGATATGTTTGTTTTGTTTAGTTACTTGTCTCACCTTTTTTCGGAACATCTTTCAAGGGGGTTCGTTTTCTTGTTTCTTGTTCTTCCAGAAAATAGCCCACTGAACCATTTTTATGCTTTAATTTGCAAATTTTTAGAGCCTATTCTAAAGTTTTTAAATCTTTCTGCTGCTGAGAAATAATGAGGTCCAGTTTTCCTCGATGTTATAGATTTTAATTTCAGCTTTTAGCAAAATTAAATCGCCTGTTTGGATTACTTGTATATTTAGCTGGAGACTTTAATTATTCTAAGAGATGGTCTAAACCTGCAGATTCAGTGTCTGTGCCCAGCAGCCATTGGCCGTTTTTTAATTCAGAAAAAAACTGGAAAATTCAGAAGTCTGAGTAGGTTGCTCTGATTTGAAAACAGCTGCATGCATTTTCAATGTTAAGTCACAGAATCACAGAATCACAGAATGGACTGGGTTGGAAAAGACCTCAGAGATCATCCAGTCCAACCCTTGGTCCATCTCCAGTCCATTGACCAGATCACGGCACTAAGTGCCATGGCCAATCTCAGTTTACAAACCTCCAGGGCCGGTGAGTCCAGCACCTCCCTGGGCAGCCATTCCAATGCTGACCACTCTCTGCACAGAATTGCTTTCTCATCTCCAGCCTCAATTTCCCCTGGCAGAGTTGAAGCCCATGCCCCCTTGTCCTATTGCTGACTGCCTGGGAGAAGAGCCCAATCCCCCCTGGCTAGAACTGCCCTTCAGGTCGTTCTAGAGAGTGCTGAGCTCACCTCTAAGCCTCCTCTTCTCCAGACTGAACAAGCCCAGCTCCCTCAGCCTCTCCCCATGGGTCTTGTGTTCAAGTCCCTTCCCCAGTCTTGTTGCTCTTCTCTGGACCCGCTCCAGCACTTCAATCTCTTTCCTGACCTGAGGGGCCCAGAACTGAACACAATACTCCAGGTGTGGCCTCCCCAATGCAGAGCACAGGGGAAGGATCACTGCCCTTGTCCTGCTGACCACGCTCATTTGAATACAGGACAGGACACCATTGGCCTTCTTGGCCACCTGGGCACACTGTTGGCTCATGTTGAGCTTCCTGTCAATTAGTACCCCAGGTCCCTTTCTGCCCAACTGCTCTCCAGCCACTCTGTGCCAGCCTGGAGCACTGCAGGGGTTGTTGTGGCCAAAGTGCAGGACCCACCACTTGGCCTTGTTGAACTTCATCCCATTGGAATCAGCCCACATATATCTAGTACAAAATTAACTTTTAATAATAATCTAACACTCATTATTGTTCAAGGTTGAATTTTTTTTTTTCTCTCTTCCAAGAGTGTTTTAGAGGGGATTTTGTGGGGGGGGGGGTGTTTGTTTTCCTTTTGCATGTAGGGGTAGGTGGTACGAACTCCCAAAACGTTCCCCTTAACAACGATCATGTCATTCACCTGACTTGATGTTTAGAAGATTTTTCCAGCTCTTTCTAGAAACTAGGGCATCCTGCATCCTAACATCTGTCAAGAGAATGATTGGGTCAGACTTGCCTCAGAAGTTGGCCAGAACATTACCCATAGTTTCTTCACAGAGAAGCTATGATTAAGAGAGATTGACAATAATCAGAAGAATTTTCCTTGGAAAGTGCATGTTGATGCTGGCATAAAAGCATACTTTGGTTTATTTAAAAAAAATAAAATAAAATAAAAATCACTACAGGCATGTTTATATCTGAGCAGAGAATGAGGTACTTCAGGAACAAAAGGGCTGTGTTTATGATAATAGTGTTTAAGTGCCCAGACACCTGTCGATTGCCCTGTTGTAATCAATGTATCCAACGGTGGAAGACGAGCCCCAGATGATGCTCTCCGTTTCCTAAACAGTAGGATAAAACTTAGAAAATAAATTTGTGAGAGGAGAACTAACAGTTGATTAAAATAACAAGAACAGTAGTAGGGAAGTGTAGGGAACAGTGTAGGGAAAAAAACAAAAACAGAGATGTATTTAAAAGGACTTGTACAATGTCAGATAAAAAGTTTGCAAAAAAAACTGCATGCTGTCAGTGAAACTTTGCACTTGGTCACTACTTTTCTATAAAGAATATGAGATTTTTGCCTATTGTCTACTAAGCCATTTCCTATAACATTCGATGTTGAAAGGCAATACCTTCTGCTACAGGTGAATTCTTTTTGGTCTAGACTGGCACAACCTGTGTGGGATTTGTCTTGCATAACTTGAGCCATAGACAGCTGTGACCAGTTTCCTTTTACAGCAGTGGAGAGAAATGAAGTAAACAAGTACTTATAGGAGGTAATCCAGGCAATGCGTTTTAGTTGTGTACTTTGAGCGTAAGTCAGTTGTGCCACAGAAATTACTTTACTCAGCGATTGTAGACACACAAGTGTAAACATCCTCGCTGCAGAAATATCTGTTGACAGGTGAATCCCACCTCTCACGCCTCGCTCAAAGAAAGAGGTGGACATAGAAGAACCTATTCCAAGAGCTTTTTTTTTCTCCTTCCAAAGGTGAAATTTTGTATCTGATTCTTCTTTGCTTCAGAAATAAAAATAACCTTCTGAAGCCACTGCAGAATCCAAACTATCTTACATACGCCAGGTCAGCTCTTCAGATCTTCCTTGGCATTGCCCACCTCTTTTTAGCCACCTGTGGCTCAGGACAACCCTGGAGTACGCATGAAATCAGATGAAACACACACTTACATGCTGTGATGGAGTTGTGTTTAAATGCTTTCTTCAAATGGATCATGGCAGGTAACACCTCCACGTTGTGATAATCAAAGTGGGTCTTGGTGTGCGGTAGGGGACAGTTTGTAGCCTTGTTAGATCTAGTGAAAAATGTGTTCTTTCTCTCTACTTGGGCTTTGTTGCATTCAGTGAATAACCTAATCTTCACAAGCATCTTACAGCTGAAAATGTTTTGAGTTAGTTTTAATATTCAGTATAAGAGAACGCATCAATCAAATTGAACCTAGAATCCAAAGTTACCTGTAACACTGGAAGTTCTGAAGTATTTATTTTTATTCTCATTAAATAAAGAGAGGCACAGATTATGATAAATCTTGTGTTGCCCTTCAGAGATACATCATCTAGTGCTTCAGGCCAAGAAATGAGTAGTTTCCATAATTAGTAAGGGAAATTGAATAATTGGGCTGTGGTTTATGAGGTTTCTTTCTCTAAGAAGAGAAACCATGTAAGTCTCAGTCAAGTGGGTTAACATGATTTATTTTTTTAGCACACAATTATTGCAAGTTCATTTAACATAAATTCTACACTTGAATATTTATTTTGCGCCTTTTTTTTTTCATTTCTTCTTAACATAACCACACAACCGTTTTTTTGTGAACACTTTATACTCATATTTTCTGCCTGGAAACATGCTTGATATTGTGGTTAGCATGATTTCTAACTCAGAATATTCTATGATGTATTTTTTTCTGAAGACAGTGAAAGAAATAAGTGCTTGTCTTCCAATAAATGGCATAAATTGGGGTTTTCAATGGAATTTCACATGGTGACAAGACAACAATTTATTTCATATTTTGCCATCACAGAGAATCTTTGCATCTGAATTGTTTATGCTCAAATAATTTAAAAAGCTAAATCAGTTTACAGATATCTTCCTTGCTAGGCACAAAAATACTCTTGTGTGCTGGCATTTCCTAATGCATGTATGATGTTATGATACATGCATTTTAATGCAGTATTAAGTTAATAAAAACAAGAAGAGGAAGAATCCACTCTATGTGTGGCTTGTAAGGAATCAGAGAAAGCAGGTTTCCCCAGTAAAAAAATGGATTGTTCCATATTTCAAAGTGAATAGTTCTACGGACTTCAAGAAATACGATTCTTTAGTACTACAACCTGGATAAGAGTGGTGAAAAACTGGAGCAGTTTCCATATATAAAAGAACCCAGTCCCAAGATTACAGAATAAAAAGCAGAACCTACAAAACCTTGTACGAGAAATGTTGATGACAATGTAAGAGAGTTTTAATCATAGGATTATTAAAGTGATGAGCTGTGTATGAGTCCCACCCAAACTATGAGGACATCTCGCTGTGAATCTGGGGTCATGAAGCTAAGTGGCTCTTCAGACACACATGAAAATACTGGATATCTCTGGTCAATCTTGCTGTAAAGGGACTTATGAAGCTTGAAGATGGACAAATCACAGACAGGTAGATCTTATACTAAGCATATCTCAGTTTCGTTCTGTATGGTGTTAGGAAATGGTGTCGGATCTGGAGAAGCAAAGACAGGAGGAAGGGACCCACAGACAAAAAGAAAAAGATAACAATTTTTAAAAATCACACGAACCGAGACATCAGAACTTCTGCTTTCTTCATACCATGGTATCATGGAGATAACTTGAACTCACAGCAAATCTCTGCATGCACCTGGCAGAAAATTGGTGTTACTACCCTTTACTGAGTCAGATCAAACATCTACCCAGTCCCAGTATTCCTGTGCCTGTGAAAGAAGCTTTAAATGCTTACAGAATAATATATGAATATACACAGAAAGTAGAAGAATGAAAAGTGATCATCTAACAGACCTTAACCTGAACTTGCAACCCTTATTCATGTGAATAAAGTCCCCTTGAAATCAGGGGATTAGCATCCTGACAGTATTGTTCTGTTCCACTTTTTAACAGAAATAGCATCATGAGCTTTCCAAATGGATATTGATCCTCTAAACCCTCTTATGAAAAGCCCCAGTAGAGTTTCCTAAGAGAAGTAAGGGTTTACGGAACAGTCAGGGTATAATTTCTGCGAAACCTGAAATGTGCAAGTGTCTGTATAATTTGTTTCATAATTGCTGCATACTGCACATAACCTCCCATTGACTCCTCTTGTGTGTTTAAAAGCCTCTAAGTATGGTTTTAGTATTAAAGCTTTTAAGTATGGTTTCAGTGCTGTTCCTGAAATCCTCTTCTCTGGAAAAATACTTCCAAAGAAAATGCATTTCTTATGTTTTCATGACTCTGACAGAGATGCAATATTTTGTGATGAGTTACTTAATGACTCCCTTTGAATATAGTTTTCAGAAAAAAAAAATCTATATTTTTATGTGACATATTTAGAGTTTAAAAAAATGCAACCAACCAAAACAAAATCGAAATACCCTATCACTTAGTTTTCAGAGAAAAAATGTTAGGTAAAGGATATATTACTGTGGCCTCTCTTGGATTCTGATGAAATATGCTTTTCACCTTTTTAATGGAAAACTTAGGAAGCTTAGATGTCATAAAATGTTTGTGACATTTATTGGCATCAGAAAATGGTAAGGGTTCCAAAGCATTCCTGGTGTTTAAAGGTAGCCATGAGCCATGGATTTACATGCATCAGACTGCATCAAATATCCAAGCCAGTATTTCACACATACCTAATCTCTGAGTACATGAAGTGCTGCATGTAATATTACTGAAACAACAATCTAGCTTTTAAAAAAATGCTTTCCAGTAACTATTTAGTTAGAAGAAGAATCAATATTCCTTCAGTATTCACAACCCACTCAATAGCTTAACTGATATGTTGTTCAGGAAAGGTTAAAAAGAGAGAGAGGAAAAAAGAATGAAGGCACAGAAAGAAGCAGGAAAGGAAAGGGAAAAAAATTATGCCGCCTAGCTACAAGCTGCAAAGGGAAATTAATATTCAAAAGGTTAAGGTGTCTGTGAAATGTATGTAATGAGTAACACTCATAGTTTGTTACTATAGGTTCATTGCCTCTAATGTTGAGGACGGCACATGGATAATTTACGATTCCCATTGTCCCCTCTGCAGGGATTAATTCTGAATTATTTATGTACCTATATACGCACAGAACTGAAACATTTTAGTTAAAGTCAGCCACTCACTCATAGTCTTGAAATTATGCAGCCCTTGTTGCTAAAAATGATGTTAGCCTCTTGTGATTTAAGTCATAACATTTTATTTTCAGTCCCACTGAGAGAGAAAGCATACAGGAGGAAAAAAAAAAAAAGAGATATATTTTCCTGAAGAAATCTCTGAATGCATTTTTTAAAGATTTAAATAGATAATGGTAATTTGTTGAGCCAAATTATTGTTGTACTGTGCATGTAAATAAACCTTTATTTTATTCATGATTAGAGATAATTTTTCTATTGCTCTGTGAGATTATTTTTTTAAGATGGCTATCTTTAAATACAAAAGCTTTGCATTTCAATAAAGGGAATCCCATCTACTTATTAATTAATCAAAGAATGGAATTTCATTTTGGGAAATTGGTCTCAACTGTTAAGAATTCCCACTGTATCTCTGCCTTTGGTACAAATGAAACCTTCGCTGCTGTTTCCATTTGAACTCCAATGATTCCTTGCTGCTCTAAATGGCTCTTTTGGATACATCAAAATTCTTTAATCGTGGAAAAAATGCAGACATTAAACATTTCTTAATAAAATATTAGATTAGGGAGTGTCTTGAGATCTGCACTGAGGATAGTGTTTGATAAAGATCTAACCCAGTCAGCATGAACTGGTCATAAGCATTTTATCTAAGCTAGATATCAATCTAGCACGTTATGTCTGGTTTTAACCATTTTTACTTCACCTGCAGGAGAATAATTTGTTCTTTGATTTGTACTTCAAACATGTTTCAACATGACATATAGTCGCAGTGCAAAATTTCAAGCTTATTGATATCCAGATGCCACTATACAAAGGGCAATTAGTAAAAAGGGTAAGAGAAAATAAACTATTGAGTGAGCAGCCCCAAACCTTTGGGGTTTCAGATGAACTGGCCGTCTCTGCCTGCAGGAATTGCACCCATAATGATGACTGTTCATCACAAGCAGAGAGCATAGTCTGCAAGCAGAGTATTTAATACTGAGTGGATAAAGATGTAAAAGTATCTGACATGGAAGAGAAAAAAAAAAAGAAACACATATAAAAGATCAATCCTTCTTTTTCCCCCTTCTGTACAATTCAACAATTGCTAATGAATTAGGAGGAGGGGCATATTGATGTACTGCTTGACTGTAACACAAAGAAGTGTAGTTAGCAAAAAGCTGCAGTGGGTAATGAACAGTATTTTAACTCGGCAGTTTAACCTCCGTGTCTGTCAGCAATGACCTTTTACCAACCCCAATGAGAGCCTGATTTCTCACTTTTGCTACTCACTGCTGGATGAGTGAATGTAGAATTTGACAGCGAGAGGTTTTACATGAAAAGGGAAGGTACTTAAAAAGCATGTTTTGTGATGATAGGCTACATTTATTCACTGTTCATTACGCTGGGTGCAGCGGCAGCGTTGGTGGATTGATTGGGTGTGAGCAGCTTGTCTTCTGGGGCAGCGAGGAGGCGTTATTGACCTGCATGGGAGCCGAGGTGGCCTCCAGATGACCCCCCTTTCACCTGGAATTGACCTTGAAAACAACCTAGGGTTCACCCCGCTTTGAATAAATAGGAAAGTGTCTTAACAGCATGTGGATTATTAGAATTGACATATTGCACATTTCTCCTTTTTCAACTTTTATAGAGGTGCGTGTGTAGGGGGTGGAGGGAGAGTGTTGCCTTTTAAATTTCCAGATCCAGCAGCTGCACGGCTTGGTATTTGTGCAGATTTATGGCGGGAGGCAACTAGACTTTCTCCTGCTTGATGCTAAATTTTGCCATTCATCATTATTGATTAGAGCCTACACTCTATGACAGAGCCCAAACCTTACTATGACAATTGCTATTTCAGTTGTTATGGGCCATAATGGGCCATAGGGATGATTTAAAAGAGCACAATAGCTATCTGTAATTACACATGAATAATCCATGAATTCTCTAGCACAGTGCTTATAATCAGACCCTAACAGCCAAGGCCGAGACATTTGTACTTGTTTCCCCTTCAGCAACTAGACCAGAAGGCACCTCTACATGTAAACTTACCTACAACAGGCCAAAAGCAATTATCTCCTTCTGTGTCCAATCTTGACTTTTCTTCCTGCACTTAAAATAATGTGTTAAATCAGAGGGAAACGGAGTACTGCGGCACTGCCAAGGGTGCAGCCCCCCAATGAACTTGACTTGGCATGGAGAGCTGCCTGGAGCTGCCTTCTCTGAAGCTGTTGCCTTCGGTTTTGTTTCTGTTTCATCAGACACTCAGAGTTATTTTTCAGAGTTTCTAAACCCTGATGATGGCTTGCTTCTGTGACAACATTTTTCTGTATGGGAAGACAAATTAGGGGAACAGATACGGCAGCTAGCTTTAAAGTCGGAGCTTAATTTTATGTTGGCTTATTCCAGATCATCGAACATTTTCTGAATTGTTGCCCAACTTCAACCGCCTGAGTTTTGCAATATTAAGAGCATTGATCACAAAAGCATCTTTGCTATGGGTTAGATGCAACTTCTGCAGAGAGACATATGGTGATAATAGCTTGGATTAGTGGCATCACATTACTGTCATCACATAAGAAATAGATAGTTTGACCAGGCTTTTTTAAAACAAGGCTTCTTCACTCACATAGACATTATTATGAGCTAATTATACAAAATCCAGGTGGCTAACAGGCTGGAAAATCTGCACAGTCACCATTTTCTGCTAAGTTTATGAGCTTTGTTCTGTGGTTGTCCTGAACTTCACGTGCTAAGGAGGGCACTTGATCTGTGGTGGTCAAGGAACCTCCAGCAATTCTTATTTTCAGTGATGCCTGTCTAGGTGCCCATACTGGATTAGACTCTGCTAACACTATTTCCTTCCTAATTCAGGGCTGCAGAGACGTTTTTATTCTTTAGAAGTCACTATATTTCTTCCCTCTAAGTTCTAATGGTGAAGCATGGTTTGAACGCACCGCCAAACGGGCCTTGTTGCAAAATTAAAACGAAACATACCCCAAGAAAGAGATTCTAAAAAAGCCACCAAAACCAGCTATTGCCAAATGAAATAAGAGCCTGCACAATTTTATTCTGAGTCATGCAAATTATTTTTTTTCAAATATTATTTCCTCCTAGCTGCTGACATTTATCTGTACATCAAGTAAACACAAAGCAGGGATGTGTTTTCTCTAACAGCTGAGTCTGTACAGAAAACACACACACACACAAAAGAGTGACTTATAATTGGTATGACATTAGAAACCCATGTAGTAGCACAGTCAGCTTCCATCTCATCTTTGTTCCTACCTCTCTATAAAGGATAAGGCAGTTTTGCCCAGAGGAAGGAATAAAAGGGAATCCTCGTTAAAAGGTACATTAACGAAAAAAAGAACAGCTTTATTGGGGACATGTGCAGAAAGGGATGTTTGAGTAGCAAATGATAATTTACTTTTGAGGTATATTAAAAAGGTTTAATCTTACTGATCATGAGTTAAATTGGATGTTTTAATCAGTTAGTGAGTGCCAAAAATAATTATGCCAGAGTGCTTAGTCTGCAGAATGTGTACACAAAGCATATAAATCCTTTCCTTCCCCAGGGATTTCTCAGAATAACACACAACTAAAAGACAAAAGCGATATCAAACTCATATAAATTAACATTGCAAATGATCTGAAAAATACAATAAATAACATGATTCTATCACTCTGAATATGCTATACAGGGGAGAGTGTCCAACACAAATATGTTCATTAATCTCTTATATCCTCACTAAACTTTTTCAGGAAACTTTCCTGCCATTTACTTTCCGCAGTTCAATTGAAGGTCATCCTGTGCATAGTGAAAGTGGGTTGATGTCGACGTACAGAAATCTGTCATCTTTGCTGAAATAAATGTTAAAAACTGAATTAATTTCACTTATTTCTTCCTCTTATGAAGAAAAGTATTTGTCAGGATTTACTACCCACTCTGAAAGCTGAAACAATACACCCTGATGGAACCTTTTATTCAGTCTTGTAGCTTCTCACAGAAGCGTGTAAAGATTTCATTTGTAAGGGATCTTTTTTCAATCTAGTATAGTAGATAGTTACAGTGTTTGTGTGCGTGTGTGCGTGTGTGTGTGTTCATAATTACTGTAGATTGGATGCACATTTAAATGAGATGGCAGCTGTGTAGGTGAAATGATCTTTAATCTTTGCAATTTTTTGCAAAATAATTTTGTAGCTAAATCATTTGTATAATCCTTTTACTTGGAATATGGAAGAATACACCCATCACGTGCTACACATACATGAAAGGTTTCTTTGCAAGCACCCAAGTTATTATTTATGAAATATGAAAATTACTTTTAGGACATGTTGTTTATTTTTTTTAATTTCTGAAGTTCCTATTATCACCCTTCCAATTATTATTATTTTTTTTAATAAGCAAATATCATAGGATAATCCCACCAACTGGGACTAAGGACAATTTTAAAACTAGCCCATGCAGTTTCACTCCATCCAGACACAAAATTGGAAAGGAAAACAGATGGAAAAGTGGCTGTCATGCTAAAATTCATCCCTATGAAATAATCTTACCCCCTTCTAGCCTACCTTGGTTTGTCACAGGGTATTTGTTTACTGCAAAAGACCATATACAGGATTGATTTTCCACTACTCCCATTTGTTCCTCTGGAGTTAGGGTTACTGAAGGCAACTGAGTTAAGATTGCAAGATAAATCAGATTACGCTTCCCTTATTCTGCTATCATTTACATACATCACTATACATGCATAAGTATCCTATGTGTCTTGAATGAATGGTTTATTATTAGCGTTTTTCAAGACAGGTGTTTAAAGTACTTTAAGTACCTAAAGAAACCATTGAACCCATGCGCTTCACAAATCGCGGGCCATTGTCCTTGTACTAAGTTAATGCCAGGTCACAGAGAAACATCCTTAACTTCATTCATTCATTCCAGATGTAAAATAGTTATAAAATAACATTAGAAATTTGGATTACTGTAGTTTTCACCATCTTTGACTGCCTCCCACGTTTTGGTCACTTTCCACTTGTGTGTACCAAAATTAAAACAAAACAAAACAAAACAAAACAAAACAAACAAGCAAAAAAAAAAAAATACAACACCAAAAACAGATAGAAAAAAATGGGCTATAAGTCTCACTGAGAGATCAAGTTAAAGCTTCAGTCAAACTTCTAGTTGCCAATTAAAAACTGGCTTGTTTTGCTGAAATATTAAAATGGGTGACTCTGAATGCCACACTTATTGAAATGCCGTCACATATTTATGAGTTAGAGATGGAACACTGGTCCTAAGTATGAATGTTCTGATTTTTGTTGCTTAAAGTAACAATTTAATTGATAAATATCTGCTCATAAAATTTTGTTCACAAGCTCAGTAATTGCAACGAAGAACCATGACAGAAAAACCTCAGCTACTCGAGAAAAATGTGCCGGTGTGGATTTGCAACTAGTCGTGCTAGTAGGACTCTAAGGAATAGTTCAAGTAGTAGTGTCAGGGGGTTTGAAATTTCTGTTTCTCTGAACTTTCAGATTCTACAATGATTTGATGATGTAGTTTTTATATTTTCTGTAAAATACATTTCCTGCATTCTCCCAGAGTCGTAAAGATCTAACTTCTCTCTTGAAGAAAAATTTAATACCTGTAATTTTGTCCATTTGTACGTTTGTTGTTCATCCATTAGAATTTGTTCAATGTTGCCTTTAATGTTTGGTAAACAATAAGAAGAGTAATTTAGTTTGGATATGCTATCTGAGATTATCCATGGTTTCTTCAGGGCAGACAATTTTTTCTTTTCTGCCATTCCTAATTTCACTAAGGATAAAGCAGGGAGAAAGAAAGGCAAGAAAGGCAAGAAAGGCAGAAAGGTAGAAAGGCAGAAAGGCAGAAAGGCAGGAAGAAAGGAAGAAAGGAAGAAAGGAAGAAAGGAAGGAAGAAAGGAAGAAAGGAAGAAAGGAAGAAAGGAAGGAAGAAAGGAAGAAAGGAAGAAAGGAAGAAAGGAAGGAAGAAAGGAAGGAAGGAAGAAAGGAAGAAAGGAAGAAGGAAAGAAAGAAAGGAAGAAGGAAAGAAAGAAAGGAAGAAGGAAAGAAAGAAGGAAAGGAAGAAAGAAAGGAAGAAGGAAAGAAAGGAAAGAAAGGAGGAAAGAAAGGAGGAAAGAAAGGAGGAAAGAAGGAGAGAAGGAAGGAAGGAAGGAAGGAAGGAAGGAAGGAAGGAAGGAAGGAAGGAAGGAAGGGAGGAAGGGAGGAAGGGAGGAAGGGAGGAAGGGAGGAAGGGAGGAAGGGAGGAAGGGAGGAAGGAAGGAAGGAAGGAAGGAAGGAAGGAAGGAAGGAAGGAAGGAAGGAAGGAAGGAAGGAAGGAAGGAAGGAAGGAAGGAAGGAAGTATGAAAAACATTAGTATATAACTGTAAGCTCAGCTTCCTTCCACGAGAGCTCACTCACTCCATAATATTTTAAGTTTCCCTTTTTTTTAAAGACAGTTTTTCTCCCTTCCATTTTGACTTGGGGTTTTGTGTACAGAAGGCTGAGATTTCTTTGCTGGTGTATTTTGGTTCCAGGAAAATGGTCAAGAGATGAGAATTTCTGTAAAAAAAAAAAAAAAAAAAGGTATAAATAAATTTAAAAACAATGAAGAAGTGAACGAAGAAGAAACTCACCAAAAAAAAAGTTTCAAAGCATAATGAAAAAGAATGAAACCTTAAAATTTTTCTGATTCACCCACATACTGAGTTACTTTAATTTCATCTCTGTCCCAGCTTTCCTATTTGCATATAAACTTACATTATCTTTGCCTCTCGAAGGATGTTCTCTGCTGTATGGCATTAAAAATAAATATTTCTTATACATTATCCTACAGGAGAGGAGGAGAAATCTGGGAAAAGAGAGTGAAGTATTGAGAGGGTAAAATAAAAATTAGAAGAACAGAGAGTGTAGAGCTGGTGCCTTGGGAAATGGTGTGAGTTAGAGAAAAAAAGCTAATAGACAGAAAAGAAATTGAAAGGGAACTGGAAGATGGGAAGTGTTAGAAAAGACGTGGAGAAGCACAAGAAAATAAAAAAAAAATACAACCAGGCAGAAGTGTAGAAATACAGGAAACATTTGAAATCAATATGTGAAAAAAAGAAGGGAAGAAGTTAAAAGCAAGGAAATTAAATTGCTTCTAAATGTTTTGTTTATTTTCAATAGTTGCTCGAAAACAGGAAGGGAGACCAAATACAGAATTCTTGCTCAAAGTTTATCTTGACGGTGAGGAATAACAACAACATCCATCTCCGTATTCATGTCTGGCTGAAAAGATCTTAAGGCCAGCGGTAGTTCAAATGTGTTGGAGGGAGGGAATAATGCTTTTCCCAATTCAGCCATGGGAGTTTTTAGTTCTGAACTGATTACAAGGGTTTTGATCCAAATCCAACCAAAAGAAGCAAGTCACCAATTTCTAAGACCTTGAAGTTCAACCTCCACAGTGCGGTTACAACAAGATGCTTAAACAAATGGGGTTGTGCATCTCATGGATGTACACATGAGAGAAGGAGGAAGAGATAATTACAGTATTAAAACATTCACACCATTCTTTATAGAACTGAACATCAAAGAAACATATTTTAATAAAAAACCTAATTACTTTTGTCTCTTAGATTTTGCCAGTCTCGCATCCCATGTCAGTTACTTGCACTCAGAGCAATATCTTGTTTCAAGGACACAGAATGGTCTTTGTTCTTTGCTGGGAATTTCTGCATTGGAGAGATTTCTGATAGGAGGTATGAGTTTTCTTCTTATTAAAAAATGGAGGTTTGCAGACATGGTGCGCGTGATTTCGGCAGGAAAAGGAAACTTGGTATTCCAGAGCATGCTGAAAAGGTTAATTTACTTGCTGGTGTTTTTTTGACAGCTTTGCTGTCATCCAAGGTCTTTTAGTTGGAATAAAAACTCTCTCTTCTTGTGCTGGGCCTCATCCTCTTGCTTGATACAGCAGTGGCATCATGATCCCAAGTGTCCAACATTCATCTCTTGCTGTAGGAACAGGTGGGATCACAACTGATAGTAGTTGACCTGCAGGATGAGTTGGGACAGGCTAATGGAACTGTTTAATTTTTTGTGTTGTCACATGTAATGCAAATTGCTTGTGTGCTACGAGTAATTATGCATGTTGTACTGCAGATTAAGGCATCAGAAGTGTAGACAAATATTGTCAAAGAGTTTCTGTGATGTGATTGTCTTCTCCTGAGTAGGAGTAACACTGCTTTAAAAAGAGGTTGACATCAAAACCACAAAATCATTGTTTTGACACAGTATCTTATTTTTTTATTCCCTCCCATTTTATTCAGTGCTTTCTTTTACATCAGATAGCAAAAAACAGAGTTTCTTGCCTTTAGTGTCATAGCTCATTTTTTTTATGTGAAGTAATAATAAAAACTCACTTGGCCTTAACTATTATGTGTAATTGAGCACATGCATCTACATATATTAAATAGTCTTATTCTACTTTTTTCTAGCGTTTTTTACAAACTTCCTTTTCTTCTACAGGTTATAAAGAAAAATCCAACCAGACTGGAGTTTTAAGCTGTTCTCATTATCAGAGCCGTGGTTTCGCTTAAATTGTGGCATTCACAACATTCCTAGCATCCAATGTATTTTTTTTATGAATTTCTCTCAGCTTTGAATGCGACTGAGGTGCATGTGTCCTCTTCCCACACTATGTCCAGGTGAAATCAGGAGTCTTTCTTCTATGCTTTGACTTCGGTGCTAAAGGTAGTGATGGGTGACACTTCTCTACCTTTTCCATACCTTTAAAAAACCCGTAAGTGGATGCCCCATTAAAGTAAGACTCTGTGCAGAAAGCATATTGGTGTCATGATGCATCCATACAGATGTTACGTAGATGGTCTGCAACAGCTTGTAGCTTTTGAAATTTATAGTAAACCGCTTCGTTTCTGCATATAATGGGCTGTAACAAGAACTAGAAGCCTAAATATCATCAGGAGCAGGCAGGTGACAAGTTAAATGAAACATGATCTTTTAGTCAATGGTGGGTAGAAACGGACTTTCTGTCCATAGCATTTTGAGTACCTGTTACTTCTGGTCGTTCAAATACACAAGTGATGTACTCTTCAAAATCTATTTCCCACCATATTTTCTTTTGTCTTTCTAGCATTTATGCAATTCCTGATTTTGTCTCACCCATGGGAAAAATCAATTCAACTTGACATGAATGTTGAGTTGATGGTCATCTGAGTTATCACTGCATTTCAGCCCACTCTCTCTTTTAGGAGATAAATAGTACGAAGAATAGACCTGGGTAAGAGGTGAAGGATCTCCATGAAAAGTAAGAATTCCTTCAGAACATGACATCTGTTGGATCATAAACTTGGCCTCCTGGAGGATAATTATCAAACATTGCCTCAGAGTCCAGCAGTGTCGATCATCTTTACCTGTGATCAGTGTATTTAGGTGATCAATATAGGTGATTAAGGTAAGATCATCAACCACCAACCACCATCAACCACCGATCCTGTATCAAGAGGTCAAAGAACTGCAGCAACTGGCATTGTAGAGTATTTCTTTCAACTGCTTTGCTGGACAAGCAGGAATCACGCCAGATAAATGGAAAATTGCGAGGTAATTCACTACATAAAATTACAATTTCTAAGATATGAATTGACTATAGGCTTTTCAAAGTAACTTTGAAATGAAGCTTTATTTACTGTTTTCTTGCATGGTAAATTACAGGTGTGTACAGCACAGAGAGAGTACAAAATATAACTTTATTAAAAGAAGAAATATTTTTGCCAATCTATAGTGCTGTGAAGAAACCAAGAGCAAAATGTGTATCTGAGAGGTTTATTTTGGAAGCAGTGGTCATCTAGATAATGCCATTACATGTCCTCATGGCAGAAAGCTAAAATGACAAGTAATGGAGAGTGTTGCTTGCGTACTTGTAAATTAAGTTATTGTGTAACAATAACAGTCACAGGCTTTATTAGTGTTTTGGTTTTGATCACCATCCTTATCTCCTTATCGACCGGGGTAGGAGAAGTCTCTGGCATAGCTAGGAAAAAAAAATCTGTTTCTGAAACTATTTATGTGAAAAATCCTGTTTTCCAGGTTTTCAATGGGGGAGAATTAGAACAAATAGAAAATAAACAACCTCCCTGAAGGTCCCCCTTCTACAGCCCGAGCTCACTTATAAACTGTTGAGGGTTCCCTATAGAAAAGAACCAGGTTTCTCAAGTGCTGGGAAATTACAAGATTAGGTGTTATGCCTCAGGAAATTGAAGTAAAAGAAAACAAGGATTTTTTATTTTTTTTTTTAAGTAATAAATATATATATTTTTTATTAGTGGATCTTCCTCACAATGCAGAAAATATATAATTTTTTCCAGTTGATTTCTTCCTTTACAGTCATTCTTTGAGTGTTTGACAGCTTTTAAGTGATGATATCAGTGCTGCTGTAGAAATATCAGGCATTGATGTGAATTGCGTTGGACAGTGGGTGTATGTTTTAGGAAAGATTACTTAAGATTTAAATTCGTATTTTAAAAGAATCTGATTGATATCTTGTGCTGTTTTATATGTAACCACTACATTCAATGTGGTACTGAGAGTAAAAATGGGATTTTAGCAGTGCAAGTAATTGGTACTTTACAAAGTGATAATAGATGCTAGCTGTGGATTTCTAAGACTCATATCAAAACCATTTTGAGTAAATCCACTTTATTTTTTCTGGAGTATACTAGACAAATATTAACAATCTATGTTACATACTAAAAAGGCAGTTTTATTCAGATGCTTACTACAATTGGATTTATTCTTTTTTTCTGATTCCATATTAAAATCTTACCCTAGATATTCTCTACCAACAGCTCAGTCCCAGCCCTCATTTCATCCTTTATTTTTAACATGAATGTGAGTCATTGCTGTGTGCCAAACATAAGACACCAGGTGTTGAACTAACAGGTAAAAGGCACTGAAATAGTTGGATAAAGGGCAAATTTTATCTTCCCATTGAAAATGTGTCTCTTAAGGGTGGAATCCTCTAACAAAATTGGATCTAATTGATGTAATGTAGGATCCTAATGGAGAACTTTTTAGGTGACCACATGTGGTCACCTGAGAGAAGAAAAGACTGTACTGAACTTTGGGAAATGTTGCTTTCCAGCTGCAGCTAAACAGAAGAAATTACGCTCAGTTTAATGCAAGTGTGGAGCAAACGCTATTCCCAAGTAATTCCCTAGAATAAAGTCGCCCGTGTTTGGTTCCTCTGTACAATGTGGAGAGAGCTTGTGTGTAGGAAACAGTAGGAGAAGGCTGCAAAACAAACAAGGAAACTCTGCTAAATTTTACTCACTGTTGCATTCAAAATCAGTGTCATAACTAAAAAATAAAATAAAATAAAATAAAATAAAATGAAATGAAATGAAATGAAATGAAATGAAATAAAATAAAATAAAATAAAATAAAATAAAATAAAATAAAATAAAATAAAATAAAATAAAATAAATAAAATAAAACAAAACCAAGGGTAAGAAGAGGCACACTCAATATGCAGTAAATCGAGACATATTTCAGCCTCTTTATATTAATACGTTGTGTGTTGCATTGTGTTATTTTACAGAAACAGGTAACTGTAGTAGAACAGTTTGGGCAGCAATCTGTCTTCATTAACCAATGCCTTTAATCACTGAAGGCCTCACCACGGCTCTGAGCCGTGAGGCCGCTCTTCAGAAGACAGCACTGACCACCCTGATATGGTCCAGCTGTCCCCTGACCTCCTTCCAGTCACAAAAAGTCTGAGAAGGGCACGTCAACCCTCAGCACACTTTGCGTGTTGGCCTTGAGTAGATGTACAAGTAGATAGAGGCCTGGTGTGGAAATAGGCTGTATCCTCATTTCCCCTCCACTGAGTCATTCTCCACACAGGTTTTGGATTTTCTGCAGAGTAGTTGGTCTATTTTAGCACCTTTCCCAACAGCTCTCATTCCTTCTTGAAGTGTTGTTTTGGGAGGGTTGTTGTTGTTGTTGTTGGGTTTTTTTTTAATTCCTTCACAAACAGTGATATTTAAGTCATGCTAATTTGGCTGGGCTTACTAAAGTGGGTCTCAGGATGCACTTCTGACGCCTCCTGAACTGTCCTTGTTTTAAAACAATTTATTTGACCAAGACCTGAACAAATTTCTATTTGCCTCCTTGGTGTTCTGTTATCTGCTCTACCATGTTGGAGGGGGGAAAGTACCCTTGCTGTCCTGCCATAATACATTTTCTGCATCTGTTTATGAGCCATCATCATCTTAATGAAACCACTACTGCTGCAGTTAAATGAACAAGTTTTCACTGCAATCTTGTTTTTATGTTTTGCCCACAAGTCAGGGACCGGGTGACTCTTTCCACAACATCTTTCTGTATTCAACTGCAGTGAAACATCATAGTCATCTTTCTGATTTTTCTCAAGTAACAGTGCCTACACTGCTCATTTTGGTCCTCTCTTTGACACAGGGTACTCTGACCCACCGCTCATAACTGCAGAATTCCTGTGCTTTGAATTTAGATCTGCTCAGAAATGTCAGGTCTTTGCAAGGATAGTTTTAGGAGGGTTGCTAAGTTCTGCTGAAGAAGTTTCCAGTTCATATTTGTGCTGCAGGGGTCAAAACGTACGGCACGACCACCATTTCAAAATCACATTGGCAGTAGGTCTCTTTACATAAAGTGTCGAAAGGGTATTTTTGGCTCTTCCTTTTGAGTGATTTGATAGTGAGGTGTCTTTCACGAATGTGACACTTTCGCGTAGAAGCACATCCCCCACAACAGTTAAACTATCAAAACAGGCCAATAATGGAGAACTCAAAACTATGACTTTTCTCTTTGCCTCTGGCTAGCCCTCAAGTATCATACTTTGGAATACTTGTTCTGCATCTTTACAAGTTTTTTATATCAGTTTCCAAATTTGTCAGAAAGATGGGAAAAATTTCAGTAACATGTGCACTTATGCTCTATATCATGATCCACATTATTTTCTGCTGTGGTAAATGTGACTTGAGTGGTTTAACTACCATCTTTCAGCATATGGCTTAAATTAAAATGGTGTTTCCATTATCTTAATACCCATGTTTGTTTTTTAACGGTTGCTCTAGTCACATATTTTTAAGAATGTTTTCTAAAGTTCTGTACTTCAGCAATGAAAGTATTTTAAATTATTTACCTCAGATACACTGATAAAAGCTTTAATGCTGAAGTATACACATATTTTCTAACCCAGCCTTTTTTGTTTCACTATGTGAAGAGCACTAAATAAATGCAAACTGTTTGTTCCACCCCGACTAGTGAATAATTCCTGCAGGATAAGAAATATTCAAAGAGGCATTCGTGGAATATTGCAGGGTATGGAGGGAAATTTGTGTTTTACAATGATGGAGTAATGGAAGAGTCTCTTCAGGTGCTTTATTTTGAACTCTGTACTACCTCCGGTCAATATAAATTCCGCCTAAATTATCTGGTAGTCTTTCATATAATTAGCATGTTAAACATTACGGACTCTTCACATTAACAGAAATAGCTGCAACTCAGGATTATGTTGACATAATAAAAATTTTTATGAAGATTTTATGGGAAGAAGAGATACCCAAAGAAATATTTTTTCCAGGCTCCTTCTTTTGGCATAGTTCTCGAGTTGAGTGTGGATGGGGAGAAGGTTTCAGAGTGAGTCATTGCTCTGAAATAAACTGGGTAACTATCCTGTACTAAACCCATACTAAATTCATCCTTTGAAGTAGTCTGATTATTATTTCAATTTTAAGTGTAATTACTTGGTTCCCCTTTTTGTTTTAGTATGTCATACACCTCTTTGCTGAAATTACTGTGGACATAAAGCAAAATAATTCAGGAGACCCTTTATATTTATTTCTGCAAAATTTCCTGCAAACTCCTTCTCATTGCTGGGCACTACACCTTTCACAAATTGTTGGCTGTAACACAGGGTTTCACTGTTTTTCCTGCAGATGCTAAGTGAATAAAAATGTCTGGGGCCATCTCAGTGACTTCTGAAATCAGTACCCTCAAGCCTCACAAAGACTTATTCTCAGGGCTTCTTTTTACTTTTTTGTTTTGTTTTGGTTTGGTTTTAATCCTCCTGATTGCCCTTTTTATAAACTTTGAGTCTGCTTTAAATTTATTCTAAAGACTCTGGATTAAGGTGAATGTTGTTATAAGATTCGATTTAGGCTTAAAATTGTTTCTCTTAGTTTTGTTTTCTGTTTCTTTGGGTTCCCCATTTGATTCTATTGCACAGCTAAATGTTTTTTAATGTTTTCCTATTTATTTAGTAAGAGCTCTGTTAGTCAGAAAGCCGTTTAGGAGGGTAATATTGCAGATAGAAGGGAAGTAAAGTGAAAAGATATGAAAATAAAGACCAACAATTAAAACAGAAGTTAAAACTGAAATTATTCCAGCTCTCCTTATTTTAGTCAAACAACTACAAGAGGTGTTTGGCCCTCTCCTAAATACTCAGTTCTTAGACTTTGCATGTGCACAACAGCTTGCAGAAATCAGCTGCCTAAAATAATACGTTAAAATTTGTGAGCCAACCCTCCACCCACTTAGGGCACTGTCTGAAAACAAATCAAAAAACAGTAACAAACTTGGCAGCTAGCTTCTATCATTCAAGTGCCAAAAAGAGGGTTATTACAAAATTATTTTTGAATTTTATATGTAATTAATTACCATTGATTCTTTAAAAGAATTAACATAACTATGTGATCTCCTGCTCTTTGTTGTGTGTTTACTAAAGCCCTAAAAAAATAATAAGTAATACATACATGTTACATTCAACTGGTGTTCCTTCAGGGGTCTGCAGCACAGGCATCCTACTGCAATTGAGATCTTACAGTTATTTCAAGCGTGTAAATATGGGGGTTTGGCTAAAAAATGTCATTAGAAATTCTCCAGCAAAAAGAAACTTAATAGAATCATAAGACGCTTCTTGGTGATAGGGAAAATCAACAGCAGCAATAAATACAATAAAATACAATAAAATACAATAAAATACAATAAAATAAAATAAAATAAAATAAAATAAAATAAAATAAAATAAAATAAAATAAAATAAAATAAAATAAAATGTATATGTCCTAGAAGAAGCAGAGCTAAGGAATAAGATGAAGCTTGCTGAAATCAGTGAAGACCCTCGGTTCATTTTGGATCATTTCCTTGGCACTGCAGAGAAAACTCAGCTTGTGCTCCAAAACCATGTTTGCTGATATTTTCCAGAGACAGTCAATAATTATTTACCCTCTTCTGAGTTTGCGATCCCATTTTTTTCTACACTTGAAGGCATTTCCCTCCATGGTGGTGTGATGTCTGGTTTTGAAAATGTGCCATTTACAGGAGAAATAGGAGCTGTGTGCACTGTTCCTCCCTGAGAACACCTGAGTTCATCTCTGCACTGTTGTCACTTTGTATGTTGAGAGACATAAAAGCTTCTCTCTTGAAGAGTAAGTCCAGCCTATTTCATCTAACTATCTACAGCTTAATCGATATTTTACTGCTTCTATAAGGTGAATTTTCAACCAATCCTGCAAGGTTATTAATGTGCACGGATCACCTTTCTTACTAAACAGACACAACCTCCTCTGGGTGATAGAACCAGTTTATAGCCCCGACAAAAGCACAAAGATCTGGGTGATCTTGCAGCATCATTTTGCAGAACAAGATCATCTCTGGAAGAAGGTTCTGATGTGCTTATCATTTCAATAGCACATCTGTGTGGAATTTTTACACATTTACAGCAAATAGCAAAGACAAGGTGGAAAAATGTTGAGATGCAAGTTTTTCAAAGGCAAAAAAAGTTCTCAATGTAACTTGAAAGAGTAGAGAACAAACTAGGACAATTCTTTGGTATCACCTGCTCCAGCAGACTCACAGCTACTCCAAGGACCACTGTCCCATCACTGAGTTCCCTCTTGTTCCGTTCAACAGAGACAATACTACAGGTGAGAGAACTCTGAAGAGCTCCAAAGTTATTAAATAGCATGTTTGATTATTCTTCGCTCTGTTCTCTTTTTAATCTGCTTCTTTTTCCTCAGGGTTTATTTTGCCCCAGAACTCTTCCAACAAAATTATTACCCAGATTTCTTTGGAGAGATTTTTCTTTCTGTCAAACAAACTCTGTCTCAAAGATCCTTAAAAAAGCAAACAAAAAAACATGCTAACAGATACAGCCATTGTGCAATTTTTGTAGAGATGTGTTTTCTTTAATCAGTGCTTTTACATTCATTGGAAATAAAAAATCTGTTTACTACGCTGGGGGAATTAAGCTCCAAAGAGATTGTTTTAGTTCTCTTTGTTTATGATGATTTGTTAGCTCTTGACTGCAGAAATAATTTTGTTGTTTACATTAATCTATGGTGGCAGTATTAACTTCACATCATACATAAGTATAATTATTGATCATTACCAGCTGTAATTCAGTGTTAGAATTACAGATTTACATAATTGTGCTATTAAGTGTAAACTTGAACTTCATATCTGGGGTCACAAATAACTGGAGGCAGTAGAAACAGAAAATTCTGATTATATGTCATTCATATTTTAATATATGCTGTTGCAATTTTGATCAGTGTTAATGTAAATATTTTTACGTACTATGCAGCAATGAGATGCTAATGGCTAGAAATTACAGCAATATTGATCTAGCTAATAAAATGGAATGCATTAGTAAGAGAGGATATCTATTATTTGCTCCAAAAAATACTATATATCATCTGCCCAAGCAAAATTTCCTCCGTCAAAGTTCGAGATGGCATTCTTTGCTGGAAATGGTGTAAAACTCTTCTCAAGTGAAAATCAAACATGGTCACAGGCTATCTTGATTTTCTGCCTGCAGCTTTTCCACTGATAAAACTTCACAGAGGAGAACAAGCTTTATGAAGAGAGTCACTTCTGTAATATGTTCTTGTTTCCTCCTTGTGTAATCTGCTCATAAGAAGATACCCTAGAAAGACTAGTCAATAAAATGGACCTTCTCCAAAACCTGTTCTGCAGACATTAGGGGGCTGTGCCTCCATATCTGCATGGATCGATGTCTTACTAGTTGTCTCCAGCAAAAACTGTGAATTCAGTTTTGGTTTTGGGCGTGATGTGGTGAGAGGTCCTGTGAGATCCAGGGCTGCACCAGCTCTTCAGCTGGACCTGGTGAGTACGTGATGATATAGGACCTCACATCCAAACCAGTTGGAATGCTGAGTATTGCAAGAAGAACTATCTGATTAAGGAGAAAGGCTGGCATAAAATAAGGATATGAGTGTCATTGGACCAGGTCGTCCAAACTCAAAGACCTTCACAGCTTTCCAGAATTCATGCTTTGGGAAACAAGCCATATGCAAGAAATTTAGTACTCCAAGTTCTGGTCTTCCACAGGGAGTGGTTAACTTGCCATCATTTGCAGTGCTTATGCTAAACAGAATATAAACAGAAACTATGCTGAAGTGAACATTCATTGCTGGTAAAGGAGACGGACAAAATCCATTGAAATGAGCAGGTTTTTTCCATCTGGTAGTGCCACAAATTTGTGGTCAAACAAGCAGATCTTCATCCAAAATTCGTCATTAATACACATTATAAGAAATGGAAAACCACTCAGTGACACTAATGTTCTGAACACTTTGATAAGTTTTCTGGGAAAGAGAATATGTTAAAGCACCAAACCAGCTCTCCCTCAATATCGTGTATGTTGCTTTATTTGAAATACATAAAGGCTACAAACAGGAATAGATTATAAATTGTGGGAGGGGTGGTTGTTTGTTTTTTGGGTTTCTTTTAATTTTGGTTTGGTTTGTTTTTTTCAGCAGTTATCTCCTCTAACCCATCTGTTTACTATCTTGCATTTACCCTCACCAGTGAGACATGACAACACTAAGAATAATCCGGCCCCATGTTACTTGGTCATTTAAAATGAATAGTTTCACCAGGATATGCATGAGTTTAGAAAATGACTTTGTCGTAGAGCCGTGAGAAAAACTTGGGTTTGATTTTGAAAGAGACAGATGATCTCTACGCGTTAAGTCCTCACTATTATAGGCCTGCAGGAAAGAACGCCGCAGTTTTAATAATCTGATAGATGAGTCCTGCTACTATCAGGAATTAGCACTGCTTGATACCAAAAGTACCCTGCAAGCTTTGAGTGTATGAATGTGTAACTAATTTCAGTATCAATGTGAGCATGAAATATTTTCTGCATTAAACATTAAGAATAAAGTATGTTATGACTTTTCAGATAAAGGTCTCAAATGGTGATTATTTAGCCTGTAAACCTTTTTTTCTGCTTCATTCAATAGAATAATTGTTACTCCTGTGTGCATCCTTGTTTTCTGATCCATAGGAATCTAGGGGGGCAATTACACTTTCTGTCCTATATTCGTTTTAATATCAATAATAGCTTATTCAAGCCTTTAATTACTCTGAATCTTCTTCAGGCATAATAGAAACTACCCCATGCAATTTTACTTTGTCTGAAACAAGTGGCTTGAAAAAACTAAGTCATTCATTTCTCTTTTAGCTCCACAAAAGCACTCTCAGAACACTAAGGCAATCAGAAAAGTTATGCTCACCTCGTATTATCACTCTTTAGTTAATTTTTGAGCTTAAGGAGCAGATAGAAAGATGAAATATTATGTAGAAATGTATTATTTCTGCATGGAACTTCTTCTTGTGTTATTTCAAGCAATACCAGAAACAAGCTATGAAAGCCCACAGAAGTTCTCAGCTTAATTGTTTTGGAAACTGAAAAATACAGTTATAAGGAGAACTTAGACAATACAAGCATTACAAAACCTGTCTGTCTCCCAGTGAAGACTGGTTTTTGAAGATGTATGACTGAGATAATTTCAGAATCAAATCCAGCAGTGAAAAGTGTCAGGAAAAGTAAAAGAATGGCAAACCAAAGCATCTGAAATAGCTGTAAGGGGTGGTTATTTCAACTGAAATACTGTCATTCTTAGTGGAATATCTGAATGGAAAAATACTTGTAGAAAGAACCATGTTGGAGCCTGGAATAGGGAAGATACAGCCCTCAGACACTGAGTTGTGTCATTCTACAGTAGAGCTTTTAAACTGTGTGTTTAATTAGGAAATGAGTGTATATTTCTTTTCAGAACTGTTTTAGAATTTATTCATGCTTTTAGATAAAACACCATTTTGAAAGATCTGGTGTTCTGAACAGAACTAAGCTCATGTCCTCTTGTCTTACTTGTCCCCATAAAGAATATCATTTCACATAATCTGTCTACTCTGCCACCAAAAAAAAGTCAACCTCAATTAATGTTCTGGAAAGATATTTTTAATAGAATTTTTTTTGCAACATAAAACAAAACATGTGTGTTCAAACACTGAAATAATTAATATTTAAGGTTTTACTGAAGGCGTTTCCTAGCATTGCCATGTTTGTGGTCTGCACAGGCTGACAAACAGCTGACAGATGTGTCATGTTTGAAAGACATGGAAAGAAAAGGCAAAAACATGAGTCTTAAACGTTTGATGATGACCCATACTTTTAATTGGGATCTGGTTTCTCCAATTTTCAAGATCTTTTGTGATTATGTGATTTAAATTGGTCAAGGCAAATTTAGGTTAGTGAATGGCCATCTCCAAATGATAATTTTTTCTTTCATTGTAGATAATTATGATTCTTCATAAAAGTAACAAAATATTTGGCTAGAAAAACAGTGTTGTGCTACAGCAGTTTAAGAAAGCTTCTCTGCTTAAATTTCCCAGGCTTTTTCTTCATCTCACCTAAGATAATCTCCTTATGCTGTTGGTTTTGGGTTATTTTTTGTTCCATCAATAAACTGGACTGCAAAGATAACGTTATTTCAAAAAATCTTGTGAAAAGTGATGTTCCATAATGCACACCCAAGGCTCTAATCACCACCCCAAAAGGAGCAGCTCCATGTGCCATTGCAAAGTTCAGTGCATCCCCATGTGAATGTAACATCCGAATTTATGCTTCTGGAAAGAGGAGCGGTCTTCAAATAATGTAAGTACCATAAAATAACATGAAAAATAAGTAGCTCATTCTAACTGTTGGCAGGGCTAACATTCATCTGATATATTTATTGATCACAAATACGGGCAACTGCGTTAAAAAAAAAAAAAAAAAAAAAAAAAAAAAAAAAAAACTGGAAATTTATATTGTTGAACCCTCCTCTAATGAGCTAGAATACTCCCAGTTGAGCAACACTTTCTTAACAGAATCTGTGACTCCTGTAAAGTTGAATAGGATTGTAACTTCATATAAAAGGATAAATATTTTTAGGACAATAAGTGGAAACACAACAACATTGATGTTTCCTCTTTGATATGCTATGAAATATACGTACTGTGAATACACATTTAACTTTTTGTAGAAATGTATATTCAACTACCACTGTCTTCCAAAGTCAGAGATCTTATAATAAAATCTAGTTTGAAACCATGACTTCACCAGCCAGTTAAATACCATACATGAAGCATAATTTGCACAAAAGTCATTATTGAATGTAATATGTATTAAATAACATGTTACATGGTGTAACCTTCCTTCTGCATGTGTATCTTAGTCTGTAGCTTCCATTCTGATCGCAGTATCTTGGCTTCTTAGTATAAAAAGTTTATCCTTCAACAATTTCCTGTTTCTACTCTGGCATACTTAGATATAATAATTGGTTTTATTTCACTAAACACGCAACTCTGCAGAACATATGAAAGGAATCACAGAATCACAGAATGGACTGGGTTGGAAAAGCCCTCAGAGATCATCCAGTCCAAGCCTTGGTCCAACTCCAGTCCATTGACCAGATCTTGGCACTAAGTGCCATGGCCAATCTCAGTTTACAAACCTCCAGGGCCGGTGAGCCCAGCACCTCCCTGGGCAGCCATTCCAATGCTGACCACTCTCTCTGCACAGAATTGCTTTCTAATCTCCAGCCTCAATTTCCCCTGGCAGAGTTGAAGCCCCTGCCCCCTTGTCCTATTGCTGAGTGCCTGGGAGAAGAGCCCAATCCCCCCTGGCTAGAACTGCCCTTCAGGTCGTTCTAGAGAGTGCTGAGCTCACCTCTAAGCCTCCGCTTCTCTAGACTAAACAGTATTTAAATTATTATTTCCTGTAGCAATCTTTTCAAGATGTTTCCACTCAAATCATGAGAACGGTGCATCTCGATGCATTACTATTTTTCATGGGTTCACCATGGGCACACACATATGTCAAACAACTACCTGTAGTTACACACTGTGGCATCTCTTCTCTAAATGCTGCAAATGTCACTGAGCTCCAGCAACAATCTCATTTCCCCTCCATTGCTTACCCACAAAACCCAGTATTGCTGCATCCTCTGTCCTCCATTTGGTTCCTGCGATCCCATGTTTTTTCAGTAATGCATCACAGAGAGAATTCCTTTGGTTATCCCTTGTCAATTTATTTTGGGAAGAGAGTATTTTAAGATTAACATGAAAGGAATATCCAAGTAAGAAGTATCTGGAGATGGGAGTGCCAATTCCATGGCAATTCCATGGCCAATTCCATGAGTGCCACTCATGGGAGTGCCAATTCCATGTTAAATATGAAATATCAGATCTATGAGAGCTTCAGGTGTTCTGAAAAAAAAAAAAAAAAAGTGGGAGAGAAGAAAATATTTACTAAAACATCTCATCAGTGTTCTTTTATCCATGTTAGATTAACAGGCTCCTTGTGTTTTTCCCATGCTAAGACGTCTCAGAGACTGGAAGCAGTTCAGATTTATTCCTTCCACAAACAACAAGATGACACCATAGTATTAACTTAAACTGTGATTTTTCTCCAGAAAAACAGCCTCAGGTACTCTATTGCTTTGTATTGATAGCTTCCACCTGGGACCCCTTGATTAGTGGACTAATCTAGGCAAAATAATAATTTAAAAGTTGTAAATACGTTGTATACTCTTGCAAAGATAGTAGTTTGCAGAAGATGCTAAATGTTTCACATATTTTTGTTTAAAATAATATCTGTATATTAATGTTTGACATTTTCCCGTTACATGAAGATGTAAGCTTCACTTAATTTCCTTTTTTGCCTCCAGTTTTGTTTGCTTGTCAAACTTTGGATAGTCCAGCTTACAAACTTAAAAATCAAAAGGACTGAATATTTGTTCTTGATGTTAATCCTAATGTTAGGTCAGTATTTTGCGCAGCTGTTCACACTTTCTAAAAGCAAAGATTTTCTTCTGATAGGAACAATATATTTTAAGTCTACATTTTGCTGGAGATTTAAATGTGTTATACAGTGCTTGGAAGATTTAAAGACATGAAATCCAACACAATATCTCAAAGTGAAAGGTCACACGAAGCTTCGACTGTAAAACGAGAATTTGACTTTAGAAATAGACTCCTAGAAATGAGCTAAACAGAAATCATTATTAAAAGAAAAACAACTAAAAAGAGTTTATATGATAATATTTTTATAAAGTGAAAATTATGAATTCAGGAACTAATGAAAGCATGACTCGTTTCTCCATATGTATTAGTTGTATCACTCCTCATCCAACAGCGTACCTGTTGAACAGAGAAAGCTTTTTTGATATTTTTTTCCCTCTTAAAACTTATAGATACACTAAATGTGATAGTGATATTTTTAAACTTTAAAATCAATATTTTATACTTGCGTAGTTAAGGATTTTTTTTTCATAAGGATTTTTTTTATTTCATAGCACACTAAAAAATGGTTTCTGTAATTGATAAAAGTTAAATTTTGCAGTATGGAAAATGCTTTTCCCTTTTTTCCTTTTTTGTTTTTTGGGGTTTTGTTTGTTTGTTTGTTTTGTTTTGTTTGTTTGCTTTTTTCCATAACTGCATGTTTTCTTTCAAATATTCTTAAAGAAACATTAAAATATCTTTAAAAACTTTGTATTTTCCAGCCTGAACAGAGTTAATAGTCACTGGAAAACTGACAAGAAAAGCCTAAAGAGGATAAAAGAATTTTTTAATATTTCTTCAGTCAACTAAATTCCATGATTTTTGAATCAAAATTTTAGACTACCATGCTTATATTTCTTTTTCTTATTTTGAAACATTCCTTTCTAATAATTAATCAGATTATTCTTCTTTTGAGTTAGTAATGTTACACGATAGCAGGAATACTGTGAGAATTCATACGCTAATATTTGAAAATTCCCTTTGTTTCTCTGAATCAATTATAAATGTGAATTTTAAAAAGTTGTTTGGTGGTCTGGTTTTGGTTCGATGGTCACAGCAGCCATTCCAACGCGTGTGAGTTGGGGTGGATCACCCCCCAGTTATATTACGAAGGTTACAAAAACGCAGCCTGCAGAAATTCACTTTACGTGCAGCTCTGAATGTGTTTAATCACAAACCACAGAAAAATTAATGCCAAGTGTGGCAACAGATCTTGCACCGGAATCTGACTGAGATAATTACCAACTACTGCACCTTGAGAAATGCAAAAGCCCAATAGAATGATGGGCATACCTGGTTGCTAATACAAAACATAGAAAATTTAAAGGTGTGTGCATTTGAAACAATAACAGAGTTTTCTCGCAGAACTACAGCGCTCTGAACCGTCAGTTGCAGCTCAACTTCAGCAGAGAACACAGCGTATAATCTGGACCTTACACAAGTAAATTAAAACCACATTGCTTTTGTTTTCCACAGTCTCTTTTGTCTTCTCCTCATTAGTTTTGCCTCCATTTTCAATCTGATGGAAACGGCTTTAATCACAGGAGGCCAGATCCTCAGCTGCACCAGATTTGTGCTCAGCACAGCTGCAGGTAATGAGTTTGGAAAAGTGGTTTTAACTTCTTCCAGCTCCCCACTCCCTGCCCTGAGTGCGCCCAGGGTATAAACAATTAAATCAGTGTCAGGGTGTGGAATCTTTGGACTGGTCACAAATCTGGGTCCTGTACCCTTGTCATCCTTTTGGTCACATTTCGGGGGGTGACCCAGCACCCACTATAGGAAGATCTCAAGCCAACCGTGTGTGAAATGCATTTTAATGGTTATTCAGCTGGGGAGCCTTCACTAGGTTTGCACATGTTTGTGCATCCCACCTGCTGGACTTTCCGCCACTCCTTGTGATTCTTTAGTGAGCTGGAAGTGCTTTTGCCAATGCTAGTGCCAAAGAACAAGTTTCCAGCTGGAACAAATCATGTAGGTATAGGCGAGCAATTTATATGGTATGTCATTGCACAGAGCTGTATTAAAAATACTAACTATTGTACCAAATTAACCCATCTGCTTATCACAAATAAGGTCCTTGACAATGTAGTTACTTTAAAAACAAGAATCAAATCTCCTCCAAAGCATATTTTCTCCCCTTTTTTAAAACAACTTTTTATCAATACTGTTAGGGTTTAACTGAGACTACTGAATCTAGAGAGCAATTTAGAATGGAAAATGGGTTTGGTGTTTGTTTGTTTGTTTTGTCTTTGCCTTTTTATGTGCAAAGAAATCTGAAAGAAAGAAGGAAAAAGTACACTGTGTCTTCTTTCCAGAGCAGAAGGATGGATGCCTCACGGGAGGTTTTGTAGGGTATTTTAATGACGTTTTTGGTGTGTCAATGGCTGTTTTTCTGCCATAGGAAGTACGGAAATGTGTAATGTGTAGGAAAGCACACACCCAGATTCTTCATTTGGGATGGCTTTCAACCTCTGCTTGCCCTTTTGAATAGAAAAAGGACCAGGCACTCACAAGAGGTTCCAACATTGTTCTTTGTCAGTCAGCACAGTAGGACACCCCATCTTCCCCACATCAAAGACCAGCCTCTCACTCCCTTCTCCATCCCTTCCTCTCCCTCCTTGCATCTTTCCACGTGCATCGTTTGCATATCCTCTCCCTTTATAGGGAAAAGACCACCATAATTTACCTGCAATCTATTTTCATTTTCAGAGGCGTTACGCACTACTGTTTGGTTTGTTTTTTTTCCCAAGACAAGGAGTAAGATTTAGGGGACAACTTTTACAAAAAAATGCATGAGACTCTGGCTTTGGGTCTTTCTCTGGGTCATTTTCTGCAAGAATATAGTGTGATTCAGGAACGCTAGTTTGAAAGCCAGAACAGTGAAAATTAGCTAAAAAGAATGGTGTAAAAATGTAATGACAGTAGAGATAAGAAACAATAAGAAAATAGCAAGATGGAGGAATAACAACTTACATGGGAGGAGGGGGGAAATTGGCATTGTTCAAAGTGGATTTTTCTTTTCTCCCTCTCTCTTTTTCTGAAAATTAACTCTGCAGGTTTTTCTGGACACTGTACCCCTTTGTGGAGCAATAGCTTCTGATTCCAGCTGTCCTTAAACCAAGATGCTGGTGAGGTTTGCTTGTAGCAAATGGGTGATTGGTCCAGTCAGTCCCAACTAGATGCAAATAACTTTAAAGCCCTAAAAATGGTTGGACCGGTATGTGATTGTGGCCACTGAAAACAGGATTTCAAAGGTGAAACACTGTGTATGTTTAAGGGCAAGAAGAGTGCATATCAACATATATTTTCTATATGATAGATAGCCCCTATGTTGCATAAAGCTTGGAAAGGTCTGGCTTGCTCCTATGGCTGCACCCATCCCTGTAATTTTTCAGACTGCTGCCCAAATACTGCTTTTTTTTTAGATCCACTTCAAAGTTCTTTGTTTCAACATCCATGCTTTTAGGCTCCTCGAGGGTAAAAATTGCAAGGGTGCCCCTGTGAAGACACAATAATGCTTCACAGGACAAGCAATGAACTGGAGAGAAGTGACACCTGAACTGGTCCAGTAGATCTCTGTGAATGAAATTACAATTAGGTTATTGTTCCATTTCGAGCCCGCCAGTGGGCTAGTCTGCTCATCTTGGAATTAATCACGAGTCAGCATTAAGCAAACAACACAAAAAGAAGCAGATGGAATATATAGTAGGTGTAAATATGGCAAATATTTTAAGTCCATTGCAAGACGTAAACTTTCAGTGGGCTGGGGTATCTACTTGCTAGCTGACCGTACTGCCACAGATCTGTGAGTTATCCTAGGATAAATTAGCCATCGTTTTCTTCTGATCCAACTTTTAAAAATACAGTGCAATAGTTAATTCCCAGTCAGCTAGTTAAATGAATTTTAGAATCTTTGCATAACCTCCTCTGATAGATTGATAAGCTTGTACTTGCAATAAACTATCATCCAGCAAGGATAATGAACATATTTAGGAGCAATTCCTACTCTAACACTTTATCTACATGAGGAGAGCCTTATTTTGGTATGTATTGCTTGCATAATGTACTTTAAGCCTTCTCTCAAGAACATAAAATGAAACTCTCAAAAACAAATTTTCAACCAAAATAAGAACCTAAGCATGGGTTGTATCTGCTCAAATTCTTAAGAGAGCTTTCTGGTACAGAGAAGACTTTTGTGCAAAAGTTAACATTTATACCTTCAGTCTTACAAAACACAGCCTTTTTCTTTTAGACTTGTCTTGCTTCTCAAAGACATTGTAGAATAGCTAGGCAAGTTATTCTTCCAGGTCTTCTGTCTTATATACAGCTTCAGGGTTATTAGTACAACATGTATTGACTCATCATCTCCTTAGTCAATTGAGTAATACGGTGAAGCAAGCAGCAGTAAAGACTTGCAGTGATTTTCTAAAAGCAAAGGACCAAAACCTAAAAATGACTGATAAAAAGTCAACAAAACACCTACCTTAAGGTCTTAGGTCTTAGACTGAAATACCAAAGCAGAAAATGGCCATGATATGGTGCCTACACAGCAGCTTTTGAGAATTAAGAATTCTAAACGTGTAAATTACCTCTGTCCACGTTCTTTTCATGTGGTATCTGGGACTGAAATGAATATGAATCTCTGGGATGGGCACAAAATCTCTTAAATGGTATATGTAGAGTCTTAGTGTTGCAAATACTTTCCATATGTGTTCAAGTGTCTTCTTCGGGAATCATTCACACCATCATTCTCAACGCTATCTACTGCAGAATTGTCTGTTCACGTTCATCATGTAAATTGAGAAAGTGGCTCTAAATGGGGATGAAAGGAACCTAGCCATAGCCAGTAAATATCATCCCATCTCGAGATTCTTTTTTGCAATAATGGAAAATGCACAAATTTCTATTCTTATGTGGGAGCACTTCACTTTTCAGCAGATGGCACTATATGGTACATCCTACTGTGCTTTGCACTTTGCTTAAAATACCCTTTTGCCAACTTGACTTGGAAAAACATGCTAAGTGTGACACAGAAAATCTTTGGATGATCTGCAAAAACAGGAAATGTTCTGACCGTGCTGAGGAAGAATAGCATGAGGTTCCCATCTCACCAGAGGCAGGAAATTCCAGTCCACAAGAAGTATTTATTCTGTGATAAAAATATACTTTATGAATTTTTAGTGCTCTGACTCTTTACAGAAGTTCTTGCTGTCGGCTAGAGTTGGACACAAGTAGGCAATTCCCCACATTATTGAAAAAAAGAGTTTACTCTTTTAGCCTTCTAAGCACATATTGCCACTTACAACCAGCCGTGAGTGTTGGAGACTGCGATTTTGGAGAGTAGCAAAATTTTACCTGGAAGAACATTGAAGTGCATTTCTCAGGCAGTGCTGAGATCTTGGTTTGTGCCGTAGCCGAGTTCCTCGCCTCACAGACTGATATTTAAATACTCAGTGGTGAAACTTTCCCAATATATACACAATTAGTCAGAATAGCAGCTGTGTAACAAAGGAGGTTAATTCTGGTAAGGGGACTTTGGATGCCACTCAGTGTTGGGAGCTTGGCACAAGTTGATAGAAAAGCTCTGATTTATTCACCCTCTTTGGGGCCACAGAGCATCCTCCAACCTGAAGAGAGCAATGCCAGGAGAGAAACAAGACCTCTGAGTCACACCCTGCTTCCTTCTTGTTTGCACTTCTACAAGATGTGTAGATGACTTGGAAGTCCTCAGATGTTTTTCAAGTCTCCACACTACACCTTCAGTAGCTGAAACTAAACATGAACCTAGATGCAAAAAGACTAGATCCTAGTAACAGATTTTTGGTTTCCCAGGGATGGAGGTGAGGCTGACCAGTCTATAGCTACCCGGGTTCTCCTTCCTGCCCTTTTTGAAGACTGGAGTGACATTTGCTTTCCTCCAGTCCTCAGGCACCTCTTCCATTTCCCAAGACTTGGCAAAGATGATGGAGAGCGGTCCAGCAATGACTTCAGCCAGCTCCCTCAGCATCCGCAGATGCATCCCATCTGGACCCATGGATTTATGAATGTCCAGATTGCCTCACTGCTCCCTAACCCAGTCCTCATCAACCCAGGCAAACTCCTCCATTGTTCTGCCTTCCTATGGGGCCTCAGCAGTATGGGACTCCTCAGGACAGCCCCCGGCAGAGTAGGCAGAGACAAAAAAAGCATTCAGTAACTCTGCCTTCTCTGTATCTTTGGTCATCGGGGTACCCATCTCATTTATCAGTGGGCCTACATTGCCTCTGCTGTTAGTTTGATCTGCCATGTATTGGAAAAAGCTCTTCCTGTTATCCTCGACCCTTCTCACCAGGTTTAACTCTAAGGAGGCCTTAGCTTTTCTAGTTGCCTCCCTACACCCTCCAATCCCTGACATTCTGTGATTCTGTGGGGGGTGGGATGATGTTTGGGTTTATGGTCCAGAGCAAACAGGAATGAGAAAAAGTATTCAGAATTCTGCTTGCAAGTAAAAGATTGTCAAAACAGGTTTGTTTGTTTGCTTGTTTTTAATTTCCATTCACTAAAATAACATCAAGTTTATCTCTGTTTGGTTTTTCTCTTAATTTGCCCCTCACTCTCTTACTATTACTAAATAATTTGTCACAGCTTTTGCCATTTCTTAAGTCTCTAGACCTCCTGGCTGAATAGTTGCAAACAGATTTTAAAAGAAAAGTAATAGCACCATAGTTTTGCCAGAAGTTATAGCTCCTATCATGGCTCTGAACCTGTGAAATTTTTGAAAGGGCAAGAATGTGTGCTGGCAATAATACTTGATCTGTGTTTCAAGAGCGGAGCTGAAACCAAGCCCTCCACGGGCTGCAGGCGGAGATCACAGAAAGAATGGTCTCCACAAGCAAAATGCTGCAGCTCCTCCTGTCCCCCCCTCCCGTCCTGAATGTACAGAAGTGGATTTCAAAATTAGATCCTGCATAAGCAACTTCCAGAGCTCTCATCTAATCTGCAGCTTGTACACTTCACAACAGCTTAAGGTCTGGCCTCTACTTTTGTGCAGTCTATTTTTTTTTTCAGAGTGACTTCTGCCTTCACGAAAGCGTGAAAATACACATTTTACATGTATATATATATATATATACACACAGCGCATACATATATATATATATATATATATATATAAAGAATCCTTCTCCCTCTTTATATCCACAGTACACACAATTGTAGACCAGAGCAGGTGTTGCAGTATTATTTTGATAGTCAATGTAGCACATACAAATGTCATTATTCCGTTTGGTATTTCTGGAGGAACAGGATGCACATTTCTCAGGGACAGGCAAAAAGTGCTGCATGAACGCAGAAAAACTTTCAGCTGTTCTTCAGTAACCGAGCTTTCCTTCCTCAAAAAGTAAATCTCCAGTGACAGGGACTGAACAGTATCGCTTGTTGTTCTGTACATGAAGGCCTTAAGTTTACCATATTTATTTTTACTTTTTTTATTCCTTCTGGAGGAAAAAATGCAAGTTGGATTCATTCTGCCGTTGTAACACCGATGAGATCAGCACCAGGATGCTCAGGGCTCTTCAGAACAGAACTTCTCCAGGTTGTACAACAAACCAGAACACACACAAGTTTCCCAGTACATGTTGACCACCAAGGGACTCACAGAAATGCAGAGAATTCAAACCTCAAGCTATTGAGACACAGAAAGGGATACCCAAATCGTCAGAATATCAAAAGCTAGGAGTCTAATCCAATTTTTACAGAACCCAATCTAACCCCAAATAGATGAGGTAAATTAATATTTTTGCAGCTGTATGGTCAGTAAGCCAGAATGGTGTAGAATGAGGGTTCATGAATGCTGTAAATAGAGTAATTCCTCCATAATCTGCTCTCTCTTAGCCCAGTTCTGTGCTGTTGAAGCACCATTCTCCAAAGAGTTAGTGCCGTTATGGGTGATTTAAACAAAAAAGACTGTTCTTCAAAGGCATTGTTGTTGTACTGCAAATGACATGTACTTTTGCACTGTGCACATCGCCTGTCAGTGCTCTGCACAGTGCTCTCTGCCTTCTCTGGATTCCTATCCCCACGCTAGCCAATATTATCAATTATATATGAACGGGACAGATCTATGAGTGATTAAACATCTGCTGCTATAAACACAGTGAAAATAAATTTAATGCGGCACAAAGGTGTATCTGCAAGATACATAAGCCTTTGCATGAAGATATATACGTTGGGATTGTTTGTGACCTACTTACATATGTAGTTGCTTGATTTTGCAATTGCACCAGTTTCCCCTTTATATAATACAGTGAGTGAGCACAATTTTAAAGCACATCTTTGTACTCATATTTGAAATCATAATCTAAAATACCAGTGTGTGAGCTCCATATTAAAACCCACATTTACAAGCATTAAAATAAATGCAACAGTACTTGCAAAATACTGATTTATTTTAATCATTAATAGTTAAAATTCCCTTCCTCTTTTCACGATCCTTTGTTCATCTATAAGTAATATAAGATACTTACTTTAAAGAAACCAGATCTATACTTGTTGACAAATATAAATTGTTTCTTCTTGATCCTGTAATATTTTTTTTTTCAAATAATCACTTTTTGAATATTTTCTAAAACTAACTTTACATTTTAACTAGACATGGGTTTAATCCTCGGGAAGACTCCATGTGGTGTGTGCTACCAAGCTGTGCTCTATTGAATTTCTGTGAGCATGGCAACTTCCATAGAGAGATTTATCTGACAGCCCTGTAAAAATATGCTGAGCTCTTGTTGACTGGACTTTTTTCAAATAGCCATAGGGACTCTCTACTGTTTTTAGAGCAGTTACAGCTCAGTGTGGGATAATAAATTAAATGAGTTTCACATTAGATAAGTTGTGTATAGACGAATAAGACAACTTTCATTAAATGTTACAAAACAGCTGATAAAAAGCAAATACATATATAATATATATGTTATAATGCATCTAACAAATCTGCATGCCACTCAAGCCACTACAGAAATATTTTATCTAATTATTAGTAACTATTTGATTGGACCGTGCCACTTGTAGAACCCACAAGGAGAAGACACCGACCTGCTGGTCTGTAACGCAGGGCCAGACTGTGGCAATGTTACATTTAATTGGGACATTTTACTCTAGAAAACTGTATTTTAATGATGAACCTCCCGACAGAAAACAGATTTTGCATCGTTCATTAACCCTTCAAGCAGGGACCTCGCGGGCTGGTTAATGTGACGTGAGTCACCTCTGGACTACGTCCTGAGATGTGGAAGCCATGAGGAATAATCCAGCAATACCGTGGAGCACTCACAGGGTGAAATAAATTAATCTTCAGTAGACCTTCAAATTTATTTTTAATCAAGATAAACAGGGAACGGTTATTTAAATCATTTATTCGCTTTACTGGACATACAGGAAGCCAAAGGTTACTGGGAAGCAAGTGTGTAATACAGCCACAGAGAAAGTAAGGTAAATTAGCCCACATAGGAACAATATTAATGCAATTAGACTTCTAGTATCACCTCAAGCTAGTTTGCCAATTTGAGAATCTTTAGATTATGCTGCAGACACTCCTAACTGCGATGTGGACATGTCCCTAGAGCTACAGGGTATTAATGTGTCCCTCTGCATGGCAATGGACTTCACAGTCTCTCTCTGAGTCATTTAGGCAATAACTAGAGGTTATTTATTCAGATTAGTTACCAATGACCTTAATTTAACCCTTATTTTAAATATATTTACCATTAAACATCAACAATTCAAATAATCCCAGTGCAACTGTAGAAAGAACAAAGGCAGAAAAGCTCTGAAGCTTTTTCACTATTACTGTGTATTGCACCAAAGAAAAAAACATTCAAATGAAGACCAAGATTCGTCTGACACAGAGAGAGGCAAGCAGTAAAGGAATTGTTTCTAATCACTGAGGAAAATGGCTTGTTTCCCTTCGTAGTTTCATTTTCCACATGTATCTTTCCTAATAGCTATTTTGCCTCACAACTTAATTTCAACAGACAGAGATTCTTTTAGTGAAGGCTTATAAATGAAGCATGGCCAGAAAGCACTAGCCTTCTGTATTTAAATCACTTACCAGCCAACAATGATAAAAAATTTAATTTTGCATTTTAAACAGCTATGTTTCTAGGCTTTATGGCTGTAAGGAGACCCTTCCAAACCCAAATAGAAAGTGAAGAAGTGACCTTCACTGTCCATAGTTACGTAGAAAGAACCTAAAATCCCTTCTATGAATGGGCTACCAACTCTGAAGCTTAATGATGAATATTTAAATGTCAAAATTAACAATTTCAGCTGAAATATTCAACTACGTTCTTCTTCACTGATGCTGAATTTAATAGGAGCTGAAAATTTAATTAGTGTCTGCTGTAGCTAGATCAATTGATGAAAGTGATTATATGGTTTGTTTACTCGTGACAAGAGGGAACTGGGACTGGTGATTGAGGAGGTCCCATCTACTTCTGTGTTCCTTAACATCAACAAATGTGAATGTTTATACTGTGACTGTAATGCATTAAGACACCAGTAATAGGATGGAGTTTCCAACACGTGTATAATATCTGCAAGACAAGAGAGAAGATGGTTGTTGACACAGTGAAAAAATAATGTCCCCAAATATTATGTCTGTTCTACATGCTCCTCTGCAGCCACCGACAGATGATAGTGTAGCTCTACATTGGGGCTGAAGACATCAGTTTTCTCTAGTTTTAAATCCCAAAGTCTCTTACCTCTTTTTAGCTAGCAGAAGTCTCAACTTTCTCCCACTCTGCTGTGACATATCTGAATCTTCACCCCTAGCAACTCCTATTTTGTAGCCTCACAAGTCTCAGTTGCGTAATTCTTTCACTCATTGTCACTTTTCAGTTAATGAAAATCTTAGAAAGCTTAATTCATTTGAATTTGCTACAGAATTTAGAGCTAGCGTGACTCAGAAAGCTGTGGGCATTCCTCCACTATTTAAATCCTACATCCAGTGAAACACGCGGTCTTTGGTTGCAAAAAAGCGGTGCAATATTAACTCCTATATGGTGTAATTTCGTGTTTGGCACTCTTACCATCAATGCAGAGAAAATCCTGAGCCTATCATCACACTGCTTGGTTTGCCTCCAGGTAGCAGGAGCTCTGAAATGGTGGTTGACATGTAGCTAGTGAGTTGCCACCCATTTCAAATCTCAAGATGGCCTGGCAAAAGACATTTCTGAAATGTCAATGGTGGTCAACTGGTGGCTGCTGGCGATAAGAATATCTGGCAGGAAAAAGATAAAATTAATAGGGTAGAGTAGAGTAGAGTAGAGTAGAGTAGAGTAGAGTAGAATAGGATAGGATAGGATAGGATAGGATAGGATAGGATAGGATAGGATAGAATAGAATAGAATAGAATAGAATAGAATAGAATAGAATAGAATAGAATAGAATAGAATAGAATAGAATAGAATAGAATAGAATAGAATAGAATAGAATAGAATAGAATGAAGTAAAATAAAATGAAGTAAAAAAAAAATAATAAAATAAAATAAAATAAAATAAAATAAAATAAAATAAAATAAAATAAAATAAAATAAAATAAAATAAAATAAAATAAAATAAAATAAAATAAAATAAAATAAAATATCTCATTTACACTTTGCTTCCAGTAAATTACAAAATAGACTGCAGAGACTGCTGAAGCTTTGGTAGAAAAGCAGACCTTAACGTAAATTCTGAATCATGCAGTTTCCAGCCAGGGTATGGATTCTATTAGCTCTGTTCACACCGTTCTTTAGCGTTTGTGGCATGATCCATGGAAGAGGCTGGGTGATGCTAGCCAAGCAAAGGCAAGCTAAAGGAGTTTGGTTTTGGTTTTGTTTTACTTCTGATGCCAGCAGATTATGTTAAGTGTGTTTCAAGATTATGCATTATTAGATGCTTTTAAAAATTTTGCTGTCTCCATTCATATAACTCTGGCATCAGTATACCTAGAACTTCTGAAGAAATATGACATCTGAGATTAAAAAGAAAACAATTGTACTAAAAGAAGTATATATAAGTGATTTCCTTACAACCTCTTTTTTTTTTTTTTTTTGTACAGTTTTTAAATTTCCTCCTTTTTTTGTTGGTTGTTTGTTTTTCCTAGTTTTAATTTTACAGGTTTAGAGATCAAGAATATCTAAATAATTCAGGAAAAAAAAATCTAAATGTCTTAATAAAATTAGCTAGGTAGAATTCAAATCAATACTGAAAAAATACACCACCAACTAGGAAGGCATCAGGCCTATCGAATTTGAACAGATACATTTCAGTGAATATCATGACTAAAAAGATGTCAGTTCTCAACAATCCCCTCTTTAGATCCAATCATTCAAAACAAATTTTGCATACTTTTCAGGCGTATTTCAGTGCCTGCCATAGAGAGAAATAGATAATGGATGAAAACACCATCTGATTAATATTGTCCATATATTATCACGAGCAACTGACTTCAATTAAAATTATGTTTGTACATAAGGTTTTTTTTCATTTCAGAGCCTTGTCTGTACAATAAAAAGAGTCTTTCTTTTTAATGCTGAGATTCAGAGATGGGAAAATCCAACATAAACAGAGTGTTGAAAGTTTAGAGCTGTTAAACTGCATAAGAACACAAGTCACATGGATTCTACCCGAAATTGCCATGTCCTCACTGCTTTCTTCCTTTGGAATCACCGTAATTGGTCAACCTATGAGGATCTAGCTCTGCCCTGTGTAATTTAACTACCTTTACCCACAGCTCAACAGGTAAGCTGTGACACCCCACTGGCCTTTAACCCTTGACCAGGCTAAATTTGTCTCAGCTTTCAGGAAAGCTTTTCATTTTTACTGTTACAGGGTGGTTATTGAATTGCAAAGTCGCTCCTTCTCAATAGAGATGTTATTATACATCCCTACAGCCTTGATTGCTACTCTGGGTTGCAAAGCTGTCTCAAGGGACCAGGTTGACCAGTCATGACAAGTGTTAGGGAATGTTGAGTTTGGGTGGAAGAAAGCTGGGAAGGTCACGCTTAAGGTTTGTGGTTGGGTGAGAGTGGAGGACTGTGGATCAGGGGAGCTCTAGGTCAAGGCCCACAAGGTGAAGAGTGTCTCCTTGCACAGCCTTCAGCAAACCTTCCTTTGAAAAGGCAAGGGTAAGGTTGGGAAGGCAAGGAGTATAATCGCCCAAGGTGGGAAGCAAAGAACAGCACAAGGGTGGTAGATGAGCAGAGGACAGCCCAAGGGTGGCAGATGATCTCCTTCTGAAGCTACTGACACAGAGACGCCTCCTACTCTATAGCTCTTGGAGCAGAAGTTGTCCCTGTCATGTGAAAAGTGGCTTCCACACACCCCCAGCAGAGGCCAATCAAGTTTTGGAGTCACCTTTATGTGGATGAAACATCTGGGCACAGCACAGAAACAATACAGAAATACGACGGAAAAATGATGCAAAATTAGGTCATCCCCTCCTCCTCCTGAAGCTGGGATTTATTCTCCTTGTTTGCTCTTCTGGGAGAATGTAAAGATATCATTTCCATAATTAAAAAGTCAATATTTGACAAGAGATACCTGGTACCTGGATTCTGTGTGCTTCTTCTTTTACTTAGCAAGTTATTTGCTGCCAAAATCATACAAAGATTAAGTAAGATTAAGCAATACACTTATAAAATTGCTAATGGCATGTTCTCTTTGTTAAACAAATGCACATGGCAATTTGTTCCTCTGGACAGAGCTCCAGCTTCTCTGGGACCTGCTAGGAAGAACAACAGAAATCCATGTCAATTGTTATTTGTGGCAAACACTGAAGATGTGATTTCCAATTTTTATCCCTTCAAATTTTTTTTTTTTTTTTTAATTAGTCAGTCTAAAATTTTACATTCAGTAAGATATTTGCTTCAGGCTGCTATTGTTTTACAGAGTTTAAGTGGTTGGGCTGTTGCCAAGAACATGGATTGATAAGGTGCATGGGTTTCACCATCTCATATCAAAAAATGTACATAGACCTTTGCTTCAAGAGTAACTTGAAATTTGGCAGGAATCAGGGATATGCAGTCGAGAATGCTCACAAACGCCTGTGCATATTTGCTCAAATTAAGACTACTTTAAAACTACAATAATAATGATGAAAGTAATAAAAATTACTTCTGGTATAAGCTCAGTACAGATCTGGCAAGTTGACAGCTATATTATTTGAATATTTTGTCTGGAATAGGTATACTTTATTACAAATGGATATTTTATTCTGTTGAGAATGTACATCCAGCTATTCTACAAAGAGTCTGAGTACAGTCACCTGAAAATGGTAGGGGATACTTCATTTTTGTGTAGCCTATATAATCTGCATGTGTATACTTTTAGTGTACATTATGAAAATACGTTCATTAATATCCAGGATTCACTCAGAAGCTACTCTGAGAAATTCCCCAGAGAGCATTAACAAATTATTAACTTTATAATCAGTACAGGGTTTCTATCCCTTTCAATAAATAAGAACTAAGGCAAATAATTGAATGAGAAAAATACATGAAATACAAAGCAGTTGCACATCCATTGAACACCATCCATTTTAATAACTCAGTGAAATAAAAGGCTGAAGGAAGATTGGACAGGTGAATCTGACAGATCTGGAGTTGCCCTTAGGAATTTTCTGAAAAGTGCCTGTTGAGAAAATATCTATTGCTTGTACATGCAGAGGAGGGTTAATTTACTTGATGACTCCTGGGTGCAAGCCTCTCCAAGCCACCTGGGTCTCCCCAAGGACCTTCACCAGGAGACGCTGAACCCTGAGGAGAAGGAAAGCTGAAAGAGTCAGAAAGAACATAAAAACACATGCACAGTGTCTCAGGAAAACAGGAGGTGGACATGAAGAAAGAAGTGACTCAGTTGTCCACAAATGAAGATATTCTAAAAAAACAAGAGCCTGCCTATCTCTCTCTTCGGAAGATGGATGTAACAATTCATACGAGTATACTCCTTTCCACCAAAACCACCCCATCCACCATACTCTGGTCCTCATCTGAAGAAACTCTCACCAAGCAGAAGACAGAGGAGTTTTTCATCTCTGGGAGCAAAGTCTGATAAACCACAGGAGGGGTCAGATGTGGAGATAGCACCGTGGTTAAATCCATCATCAAATGTTGTCAGAAGCAAGTTGCCCGGGCAATCCAAATTCTGGCATTTGCTAAATTTTGAATGTTTGACTTTGCAAGCTTAGCATTCTTTCATTCTTTTTAATGTCATTTTAGTCTCTTTGGCAAGATGCTGAATAGATGTGTGCATATTTGTAGTTAGGATGCAGTTTTAGAGGATACAGTTTCCATGGAGTGTGTAAATAAATTCTATTTTTGGAACAGTATAAACCAAAAGGCTTTCCCATTCATTTCCTTGACAAATAAGCTTGTGGTTTTACTGAGGTTTGAGGTTTTAATATGTTTGTTAGAACTGTATGGAGTAGCACTATAAGAAACACCCATATTTTTCTCATTCCTAAACAATTACATGCCCACAGAATTACCCTTTGAATACTGCAAAAATCTGCGTAAATTAGACTCTAAACTCATAGAGTTTTCCCATGTGCAAATGACATCCAGGAGACCTAAATTTTGTACAATTGCTTTCTAAGTTACAGTTATATTTTCATCCGATTGCTCCAGCTACATATTGTGAAAGGGAAAATAATTTACAAAAGTGGAGAAATGGAAAAATATTTGTAGGGTTTTTTTTTTCTTATTGTCCTTTGAATTAAATGGGGACGTATGTACAACTGAAATTAAATAAACGAACTATCTGAAAGGATAAACGTATTCAAAGGAAGCAATACACCACAAGAGCTGAACTGCATGGGGGAAATCTGCCTAGACCCGGCTGAATGGGGTTGAAGTGTAAGTACAAATGGAGATATCTGAAGGGGTCAAGAGGCTCCAAATGCCCAATTCTTATCTTCTGATGAATATTTAATGTGGTATTTGAACTCCAGAACCTCACTCTTAATTCAGATGTGTGGGGTCTTGTTTTGGCATAGAGGCCTTTCTGTCTGGTGGTGATGTTGTCATTGGAAATCAGTGACAACACACAGGCAAGAGAGATTTACGCCATTTTCTCTTTTTTTTTGAAAGTGGAAGTCACCTGGAAATCATAAATATGTTTGGCACAACTAGAAACACCACAACTTTTGTGATTTTCCTGTTGGTTTCATCTCTTATTCAAACTGTATTTGCACCTATCATATTTAAAAAACAATAATTACTATCCTGTATTACAGAGGCTTGGTTTCTGTAGTCTGCTTTTCTTCATATAGAAAACGGAGGAATTGATCTCTGGGCCAGTGAAACTGTGCCTGACTTCGCGTCTGGTCCAAACAAAAAAGCCACCTGCTCTGAGATGGGAATACAAGAGTGAATGTGTCAGCCCCTGGAAGAAGGGGGAAGGTGAAAGGATGGAAAGCGGATGATTTCAGGTGATGTGAGAATCAGCCACTGTCCAGGAGGAAAACAGATGATGCGTGTGAAAAAGCTTTTTCGTAACACATATTCTGACTTCTTGGTCCACTATAAAAGTCAATGTAACTTCACTCGATTGTCTTCTTTCAAAAAGTATTATAGCAGGTAAGCATAAAGACTCTTCCAAATATCATTCGTCACATTGTTCATTCTTTTTTAAGAATCCCCCAATTAACAATAATAACTAAAATCTCAATTTTCTTATGAAGCACAATACACTTTTTTACATATATTTGGCACAACTGCATTGAAAGGAATTGTCATGCCTATACCATCCGTAGATGTGAAAATGTGTGTGTGTGTGTGTATGCACCTATGGCAGGATACCATCATTGCAGAGAATATCACAGAATCCCAGAATGTGAGGGGTTGGAAGGGCCCTGGAAAGCTCATCCAGTGCAATCCCCCCATGGAGCAGGAACACCCAGCTGAGGTTCCACAGGAAGGGGTCCAGGCGGGTTTGAATGTCTGCAGAGAAGGAGACTCCACAACCTCCCTGGGCAGCATTTTCAAATACAAATGGAACCTCCTGTGTTCCTGTTTGTACCCATTTCCCCTTGTCCTATCATTGGTTGTCACCAAGAAGAGCCTGGCTCCATCCTCATGACACTCACCCTCTATATGTTTATAAACATTCATGAAGTCCCCCCTCAGTCTCCTCTTCTCCAGCTCCAGAGCCCCAGCTCCCTCAGCCTTTCCTCACACGGGAGATGCTCCACTCCCTTCAGCATCTTGGTGGCTGCGCTGGACTCTCTGCAGCAGTTCCCTGTCCTTCTGGAACTGAGGGGTCACAACTGGACACAATATTCCAGATGTGGTCTCCCCAGGACAGAGTAGAGGGGCAGGAGAACCTCTCTGACCTACTGACCACCCCCTTCTAACCCACACCAGGTACCACTGGCTTCCTGGCCACAAGGGCCCAGTGCTGGCTCATGGTCACCCTGCTGTCCCCAGGACCCCCAGGTCCCTTTCCCCTACACTGCTCTCTAATAGGTCGTTCCCCAACTTACACTGGAACCTGGGGTTGTTCCTGCCCAGATTCCAGACTCTACACTTGCCCTTGTTCTATTTCATTAAATTTTCCACCAGATGCAGGCCTCCAACTAGACTCTGCGCCATTGACCACAACTGGCCAAATGCTTCAGCTGATATTGATGTATTTATTCTTTTTTGTCTTATATTTACAGGCTACAGTACACATTTATTTCAAACTATAAAATGTTGATTCAGGCTGTGTGCACAGAGAAGTTTTTTGTAGGTCATTGGGACCTAGAAAATACCACCTTTTTCTCACGTCTCACAGCAGTATATCTTACATATCATTCAGTTCTGGAAATCTATGTTTTGATCTGTTTGAGGATACCAGTAATAATATACTTTTGGAAATATCTCTTAAGATTACATGAGTATCACTATCCATTTTGTCACCTGTCACATCTAAAGATCCACAATACCGTAGTAAAATATGCTACAAGCCTGGATTGGTGTACTTTGTTTAAGCCTGTTGACACACGATACTTCCTTCTAGCTACTGCTGAATGTGTTAGCTATTTATAGGCATTGAAATTCACCATGAATGTGTGTTTAAGGCAAACCATGTAGAGAGAAAAAGAATGTATGGTTGGTTATGTTTTATGCAAATACATATGTGATACCTGTGTTAGGTGTACATTCAAGGGAAAGATGAAAATTCAAGTCAACATTATAGCACCTCAGTCCACTTTGCTACCATTTTTAACCCAATGCCAGCCACCTCTTTTGCTCTGAAAAGCCCTTGAGTCTCTCAGATCACTGCAGGGGTGACCATGTTGTCTACACAACAGAGGTGAAGGTGAAAACTTCTGTTGTTGCAAATACATCTCTAAAAATCAATTTGAAAACACCTTCCCATTTCCAACCGATTTTCAAAGGGCGGAGTGGACAATAGCAGTTGTAATAAAGATGAACTGAACTACTAATTATTTAGCCACTGGGGGATGATACGCAAAACTAAATCATACTGTCAGTCTGTGTCACAAGTGGTAGCATTTAAGTGCAAGACTGATGAGATGTAGTGATCTGACTCGGTTATATGTCAGATGTTAAACTTAAGGTGGGTTAAAGGAGACCCCAATTTTTAACCCAGATGAAGTTACCTTGTCTGAACCTTATGCACAGCAACTCTTACTCTCGGTGTGCCTCTTCCCAGTACCACTTTTCCACTCCCATACAGCAATCGTATCAACTTGAGTCAAACTTTGAATAGGCGACAGCTGTAGTGTTTTGAATATTTAAGTAATACATTTTAGATTTGTGTGTAATTTGCTGACACTAATTAGAACTGTTTTAAGATACTGCCACTAACAAACTCTTTGCTGTCAGGCAATTAGTGAGGCAGCCAGTCTGGATTTTGTGGACAGTTAGGAGGTTTAACCTCAACAAGGAGGTACTTTACATCTAGCAACTCTTCAAAATATGGGGATTTCAAGCCCAGAACCTTCCTACTTTAAAATGAACATGTAGCCCAAATGCCAGATTTAGCCATAGTAAGGCAATATCCCAAACCATATGGACAAAGAAGAACAAACTTGCACTCCACGAAGTAGGTGCGGTTATAGTAAAAGGGTGAACACATCTATGGATTTGTATTCCTCTGCACGAAGTTCCCAACTTCATCTAATGATATTAACCATTTAAAAAAAAAAAAAAAAAAAGGCTTTTTTTAAATACTTCTGACTACTGAAACATCTCAGGTTAGGAATTCAGGAGACTTCATGAGTTCCCATGTATGGGGTCTTTTAGCATGTGGAAGGAAAACATTCATAAGATGTTTTCAAATCCTGCAGTAAAAATGGTGTCAATGACTCATTTATAAATTTCCAGTATTTCTTTGAACCCAATTCAGAACTAATGTCCTGAGATGATGCAAAAAGGTTTAATTATTATCGCCTTTTATAACAAAATAAGAATTATGGGGAAAAAAAATATATATATAGTTCAAATGCCAGGTATGAAAAAGTGGCAAATTTCAGCAGTAAATGCAGTGATTAACCTATATTCATGAGATTTGTGAGGCTCTGCAGAATGAAAAGTTCTGCACAAACTTCTAAAATACAACCCATTGTGTTATTTACAAATGTATAAACAGAATCCTAAATTAAAAACCTGAAAGAGTTGAGAGATGAGCTGAGCAGTACATATTTGCTTGCATCTTTTTATAGGCTAGTTACTGAATTTTTGCTACATAATGTTTTTCTAAGCAAATATTCATTGAGCTAGCAAAAGTATTAGAGCTAATCACTCTAGTTTTGCTTTAACATGGCATTTTTCATGACACTGACTCTCAGGATTACAATTTTGTTTTGACACACAAAATAATATTTAACTGCTGGATGGAATGAGATTATCACCTCAAATGCTTCAGCACGAACATACAGCAGAAACTCTAATATTTTCCCATCCTTTATGGACAAACCCAAGAAAAGCTTTGAAGTCCTGTCACTGATGTTGGTGCATAATTTAATAAAGCTGTAATTTTAAATATGCACCTTTATGCAGAAAAATACTTGAACTTATGCTTAATTTTAAGTGTAGATATATTCACTCCCACAGGGTTATTCACATGCCTCAGTCATTCACTGGTCTGGGTTTAATTGGCAAAACATGTTATAATCAAATTAAAGGCTAGGTTGCCACTTCAGGCACAGCCTTTAGCAAGAGGATGATGCTTAAACAGCCCCACCTCGCAATCTATCCTGGAAATATTTTTATTCCACAGACATATACAGACCTTTTAAGTTACAACCCCTGGCACTGGCACAGTCACTCAAGTGAAAAAAAATAACCCTTATACAAGGGACTGGGAATCAATTCTCACAGCCCTAATTCCTCTCTGGTTTCTGTTTTGTGAGGCAAACGCTGACATTTGTGTTGGATAAAAGTGTTGCCAGATGCTCATTTCCCTGTGTACTCACCCACACCTTTGCTCCCAGGTAGAAGAGGGAGGACTTTGCTTCATTAAGACCAAACAGTATTTGCTCCCTCTCTTTCACCCTTGTTGAGACCCCAAGGTGAGGATAAGCTGGTCCTGGAATGGTAGAGGCCTCCTTTACAAGGAGACACATACATAGATGGCCATGGTGGAGCAACCAAAAAAAGCGTAAGAAAAACCCAATTACAGAATCACAGAATTACAGAATCAACTGGGTTGGAAAAGACCTCAGAGATCATCCAGTCCAACCCTTGGTCCAACTCCAGTCCACTGACTAGATCATGGCACTAAGTGCCATGCCCAATCTCAGTTTACAAACCTTCAGGGCCGGTGAGTCCAGCACCTCCCTGGGCAGCCATTCCAGTGCTGACCACTCTCTCTGCACAGAATTGCTTTCTCATCTCCAGCCCCAATTTCCCCTGGCAGAGTTGAAGCCCCTGCCCCCTTGTCCTATTGCTGACTGCCTGGGAGAAGAGCCCAATCCCCCCTGGCTAGAACTGCCCTTCAGGTCGTTCTAGAGAGTGCTGAGCTCACCTCTAAGCCTCCTCTGCTCCAGACTGAACAAGCCCAGCTCCCTCAGCTTCTCCCCACAGGGATTATGTTCAAGTCCCTTCACCACTCATGTTGCTCTTCTCTGGACCCACTCCAGCACTTCAGTCTCTTTCCCGAACTGAGGGGCCCAATTAAACATGTTTACCTTGCTATAGTATTATCCTTTCCCGTGACTACCAAAATCTGAATCCTACTGCAGCCCAGGTATGAATATTCATCCCTCCTGCAGCAACTTAAATACAAATATTCATTCATTGGTGACTTTTAGTGGTTATTTTCAGCCCTGTCTGCCTCTGTCCAAGAGTGGAGAGCTCAGTTACTAAAAACGGGAAGAACTAGTTACATAGGTATTTCCAGAATAATTCAGTTGTAGCTTTAATGCCCTGTAATACCAGGTTTTCAAGATATTCTTGCTATGATTCATGGGATGTGACCAATATAAAAACAGATTTATTTTTTTTTTAAAGGAAACGAAAAAATAGGCCCCAGAAAATTCCAGTGACTTTTCCCTTGATACCCAGATCCGTATCTATCTACAACTCGATAGTTGTAGGACAGGATGTTTCCCTATTATCCAAAAGTGATGTAAAATTCTTTTGAAGAAATGTTTTTGTTGGCTCTTTCATACTGTTGCTGTCTCCCTTCTGACATGTCTCTGTAGCTTGTGTGAGTTAGCTTGTGAACTAATTTAAACCAAGAAAGACAAATGTATTTTAAAAAATTGTCCCGCACTGACAAGTAGACTGATCATTTTGCATTCTAGCTTTTGTGAGGGGGGATAAAATTGCTATATAACATTTTAGATTAAAAAAAGAAATATTCAGCATTAAATATTCAACATTAAAGTTCCTTGAATTTAAAAATAAATCTACAGCCTTTCTTCTAAAAATGCTGCTGTCAAGTACTGCTGATTCTCATTCAGAAAACACACTATGTAAGAATACTGTATTTATCAAGCTAAGGGAGAAAACTCTTTGAAAAACTAGTGACCTCTAGTATAGCCTATAAGAGCTTTTGTTATTGATCAGATGTGTCAGGGAATGGTGTCCATTTGCGGAAGGTGCCACACTTTTCTATATTGAGGAACTGTGATGCTCACATGTCAGTGACATTCCCGAAGAAGTTTGACTTCAGAGACAATGAACTGTTAAAATGATCTCGCAGGAACTTTCTCCTTGTGACCAATGAGTCTGTAGAATATGTAAGATTAGCTGCGCGCATGACATACAAGATGAAGCCATAGTATCACTATATGAAGGGCAACCAGTTGATGTTCATCATAGAAACACAATTGAAAAGGTTTTTTTGCCTTCCCTTGGTAGTCTTTAATCTGTTTGTCATGCTGAGGTCTTCCCTTATTTTTAATTAGTTCATTCCTAGAAATATTAACATGGTGAAGAACAAATGATGGGGACAAAGGGTTGCACATACAATAATGAACATTGTCTAAGTGCCTGAGGGGGAAGCTGAATTACAGAAAATCTGCTTCATTGTTCGTAGAATCACAGAATCACAGGATGGTTTATGTTGAAGGGACCTTCCCAGCTCCCCCAGTTCCATCCCTGCCGTGGCCAGGGACATCTTCACCAGCCCAGGTTGCTCAGAGCCCCATCCAGCCTGGCCTGGGATGGGGCATCCACATCTGTCTGGGTAACCGGTTTTACCATCCTCATTGTAAAAAATGTCTTCCTCGTGTCTAGTCTGAATCTGTCCTCCATTAGCTTAAACCATTACCACTTGTGCTATCGCAGCAGGCCCTGCTAAGATGTTTTCCCTCATCCTTCTTATCGGCCCCTTTTAAGACTAGAAAGGCTGCACTAAGGTCTCCCCAGAGCTTCTCTTTTCCAGCTGAACAGCCCAACTCAGCCCATCCTCCCAGCAGAGCTGTTCCAGCCTCAGATCATTCCTGGGGCTCCTCTGGCCCCTCTCCAGCAGCTCCATGTGTGTCCTGTGCTGAGGACCCAGAGCTGGACCAGCACTGCAGGGGGGTCTCACCAGAGAAGAGCAGAATTGTGTCTCCTTACAGATGATCAGCCTGGACCACATGGTGTTGGGCTTACTCCAAGGTTTACTCCTTACCCTCCTTTCAGGGAGAGCTGAGGCTCTGCAGGTACAATGATTGTAATATCCTGCAGATGGAAGACCTTAAATATGTTTGCCCTACAGCCAGATAAGTTGAAGTTTATTCCATCTAACAAGCTAGTCAACAGCCTTCAGCCGTTGTTCAATCATGGAAGTTTCCAAAATATCCTGAACAACCTTCTCATCTCTGTGGTTTCGAATTCTAAGCCCTTCTGATGCAGATTTCAGTTCCAACGTCTAATCTGAGAGCTGACGTATCTCAGCACCTCGTAAGATCTAACATCACATCCCTGATCTTCTCCTGGCTAGCGAGAAGAAGCACTGATGGTTACAGCTGATTGCAGCATCTGATATTAGGGGCCCTCTGGAAAGAAGGTGGACTATAAATCACCTTGCAGAGGAACAAAATCAGAATTATTTTTCACAAAGAAATAATCAAACCCCTGTATTTTTCAAACAGAGGAATGGATAAGATCACAGTGATTAAAATTATGTTGAGCTACATTTTGTCAATACATTCAATAGTTATGAAACCAGTTAAAGGACATTTCACCTCAAGAACAGTGGTCATAATTCCATGCAAGTCAGTAGCAATCAAATGTTATTAAATAATGTGTGCTCAGTTGCTTAAACAAAGTTCATTGTTTCATGTCCTTGCTACTAGATCAATTAGTAACTAGCAGTAATTGTAGATGTTCTAATAGAATTATTGTGACTTAAATGGATGCAGAGTTTGAACCATTAGTGGCAACATTTCAGGGCAATGCACAGAAAGAGAAGGGCAATTTTCTATGGGAGCGTTCAAGCTCTATTTTGTGGAAAACGTTGAACTTACCTGGGAGTGAGGAAGGCTAACATGTTTTTGGAGGGTCTCCCATCACCCAGCTGCAACTTTCTACATGGGAGGCACCAATTCTAATTCAATTTCCCAGCCTCCTCCAGTAGTTAATAAGGAGAGGAAGGTACTCTTATGAAAACATTCACTCCCATTTAAATCATGGTTTTAAGACAGTTATTTAAGATTATTCCCCTAAATGTGCTAATGTTGAGTGGCCATTGACTCCAGTAGGGTAAAGCCAAGTGAGAGACACAGACACACATTCTCTTGGTTGACATTTCAGAGCTGTTTTCTTCCTCCTAACCCTTCAGGAACATGAGTTACTCTGCCCATGCATGCTCAAAATATTCATCGACTTGCAAGTGGCTCACACATTGCTGCATTTCTGCTTATGTGGGCAAATGAAAAGAATGAATGTGCCCTTTAACAAACGTACGCATAACCTTTCATTGTGATGGAGATCGCTTTGAACGTCTTCTGCAGGAAAAACCTCTTCCTCACCAGCTCCAGTGAATCTTCCACATTTGCTGCAGTTTGAAAGGGCCTTTTTAGGGTGTGGAAGATGAAATCAGATCAGAAGTGAGATAAAAGTTTGGTTTTCCTTTGTATAATATGGAGGCAAGTATGTCATTTTCAAATAAATCCTATTTACTTTTCTCCTGAGCAAATGACATGATTAAATATTTATCTTCATAATTGTAGTCAGATGTTGGATATAGAAAGAAGTATACATAAAAAGGTGATTTGGTAAGCCTGCCTCAAAAAATGCTGATGCTGTGGATTTATGCAATAAATGCATTAAAGCCTCTGCAGATCCTACAACATATTCAGTGCATGAAGTTACTCAGCAAATTTATTTGATGAGTTAAGTGAGAGTATACCTTCTAATTTGTTTTCATCCTTAATTATCCATTTATTCTTTTGATTCATACACGGTAATTTCATACCGTTGATTCCCTCTTGACCTTTTGCTTGTAACTGAATCCTAAGATCTGGCTTGTGGCCCAGGAATATGTAGAAAATTGTTTATATTAGCAGCAAGCTGCCTTGAGCTGCAGTGCTTTGATTTAACGTTATAACTGTACTAAAAGTAGCATAGCTTTCCCATGTACTCTCTATTCTTCTCAAATCCCTTGTCATTATAACAGATGTTTGGATTATTGTTCTGTAAACTATGTCAGAATTTCAATCTCTAGTATCTGTTTATTATTCTCCAAGGGTGACATTACAAATGTTCTCATGCACAGTTAATACTTATAATACAGCCTGTCTTTTTCCCATAAAAGCTCTAAGCAGAAAGTTTTTGTTAATCAGAGTAAATATGATTAATTTTAGAAGCAAAAATTCTTGTTTCAAGTGTCTTTTGAGAAAGTATTTGCAACTGGAGGTGGTAGGTACCATTCGATTTCATGGTACATACTGAAGGAATGGGGGATATTATGTGGGTTACATATTGTAATATGATATTAAAAAAAAAAAAAAAGGTTTTAGGTACTTGTATAAACAATTAAAATTGAAATACAGTCATTTAATTATTTTGTCCTGAAGCCATAATAGCCCTTCTGTAATTTTACATTAAAAATCTAATTGCACGTTAAGTTATGAAAAGCATGTTTGCTGGAAGGACACATTTAACCTTGCTGCTATAGACTGTGAAATAATAATACTATAAGCTGATTATTAGAATGAGAGAGCAGAAGCGAGTGAGATTTTTGTAAAGATTTTAAAGATTTAGAAGGAAGCAGCTACTCCTGTTCTAAGGAAGATGAACTTTTGTACAAATCCTCATTAGCTCCAAAAATAATACCCATTATTATGGTAAAAGAGTTTTTAATAATGTTTTTAAAGCTTGAAATATTACTTTCCTTCTGCATTTTGAATACTTATAGGAGACCTCTCACAGGCCTCTAATGTGATTCCTGAGGTGACTCAATCCAGTCTGAGGTTGCCTGGCAAAATATTCTGCTATTTATTCTGTTATTTCTCTGTTAATACACACACATGTACACAGGATGCACTTGCACGTTGCACCAACACACACATTTATGGTCTTACAATAGAAGGGTCAGTATAAAAACCACATCTAAATATTTTCTGTGTTTGTTAAGAGTGCAGGGTACTATTCACACTTCTAGTTGTGGAAAACTAAGCTAAAAACCTCAAGAGTAATTCTGCATTCATACAGATATGGGTTCTCGATGAAAATAATTTATTCTACTTCGCATGTTTTCTTTTCCTGTTATTTTCTTTAATGATTTTTTTTTTTCTATCCTGCCTATCATTAGGCTATATTCTCATTGCCTGTTTATTATGGGGTTCTTTCCTAAGGGTTTTCTGCATCTGTGGATAATCACCTTCTCTGAATATGGTGTAAGGGTCCCTTTTTCTGGGATGAAAACTGTCTCAGACCTAAAGGACAGTCTTAATATCTTACAGGAAAACAAAACAAAGCAAAACAAACAAAAGCAACAAAAACAATATGTAAATTTTAGGGTGTTGGGGCAATTACTGACAAAACCGACCCCACAGAAAATGAAAAAAAAAAAGGTACTTGTGCTATTACTTTTGCCTAAAAAAAGTGAATTTAGCTACCGCCTATTTCAAAGATTTTGCTGGAATCCCTACACGTATTATGTTTGCATTTGGGATGAAAAAAAACAAGGTCAGCTTCGGAAATGATGAATGCCTTTTTGCTGAAAGCTGTACCGAACGTCCTTGAGTTTAATCAAAACTATTTGTTTTTAGTCAGCTTTGCTGTTGTCTCTTTTACTCTTGTCCACTGATAGCTTGACATTAATGACATCATAAATCATGTGAAGTGGCGGCTGGGGTTTGGTAGCATTTCAAGTGTTTGTTGAGATGTCCTGGGCTATCTGAGGAGCTGGTGTGAGGAGGGATATTGGGCTGCTCTAAACCTTCAGCCTGCTGCATTGTTCCATTGCTAAAAACAGGATATATGCGTATTAAAAACTTCAGCTTTTATCACAGGGCAAGCTACGCATTCTTGCTTAAATGCTCGCTTGATAGAAAATTATTCTGTGATTATTTCAAACGCTTTCCCCCACCATGTCAGCACATTACAAGCTTTGTGAAATAGGTGCATATGTTACACAAAGAAATGTATTACTTGGGTTTGTAAATTCCTTAGTCATTTCTTTTACAGGATGGCATGGGTATAAGCCTGTGCTTTTCCCATCTCAGCATGATACAGTCAATCAGGAGCTGAGGAATAAGCCAAATTTGCACAAATCTGTCATTTAGAGGTTTTGCTGGTTTGTTGTGTTTGATTTTTAGTTTCTGGGTTTTTTTTTCTTGGGTTGGTTGGGTTTTTTTTATTATTGTTGTTCAGCTTTTTTTGTTTGTTTTCTTTCTTTGCATAGCAAAACGTAAAAGATGAATACTTTGAAAATATTTTCTTTGAAAAATGTTTAGCTGTTATCAGTTATGTGTTTCAGAAAGATTTCAGCGGATCTTTGTATGTTTTACAGCTTGTTATCTGCATGGCTATATTCTTAGAACATGCTTTCCATTATCTTTGTACTGTACTGCGAGGAGAACGGAGAGCTCGTCCTTTTGAATGTTATTTATTCAGCTGGATTCTCTTACAACATGTAATTTGCACAGTACTATAGAAAGCATCTGTTCTGTTATCATCCTTAACCCTCAAAAAGTTTATTCATCACAAAAAAAGTCCCTTCTTCATGCAAAGGAGCCTCCAAAAAGTTGGAGGGTGTCTTTTGTTCAGTCACTTAGACAAATACATGCTTGGAAATAGCACCTGATGTGTGCTACAGTGAGGAGAGAAGCCACACCATACAGCGTATCATTTGGGTTTCAATTCAAAGGTTTGTCACTGCTTAACAAATCTGTTAAAGAATGGGTTTGGGCTCCACTAAAACATAAGCTTAAGATTAAGCCTTTCCTTCAGCTGCTTTGTTTAAAGTCACCCGGGTGAATGGCAAATGATGGTGTTAGCATGGCTGGTATATGGACACGTGTGTAAAGATGGATATTTCTAGATGGATTCCATGCCCTGGAAAGTTAAGAAAAAAATCAAACTGGAGAAATATGTACATCGCACCTTATTTCGGAGAAAACAGCCACTGTGTCTGAGTCACTGAATATGTGACGTTCGCGGTGATTGGGGAGCATCACTGACGCTTTGATGGGCCTTCTCACCCCAGAAAACAAAACCTCCCTTTACACCACCATATATTTGTGCAGTTTTACAAGATTCAGATGTGGACAAAGAAGGCCTTATTTTAATAACCTGCATCCTTTAAAATGTGGGAAGCCACCTGTGCATCTCGGCCGAGGAAGCATCTTCTCATCGCCCACCCGTTCTCCTCTCCTGCTCCGTGTCTTTCGCCAGGAACGAGGGACATTAAGCGCTTCTGACTCCACACCAACTAGAGCTGCACTGCAGATCCTGTACGTATGGTGAATGATGGTAATTACAGTGAAGGGTCTAGGGTATTATTTATTTCTCAGTAGCAGACAGCACCTGACAGTCTTTGTATATCAAGTTGTTATTAAAATCCTGTGTCTGGATGTTAAGCTGACTTATTTTATAACTAATCTTCTTTTACAACTAATCATGAACTATGTATAAAGTTTGGTAAGTAAATTCATCTAATTTGACAGAAGAGATATTAAAATGAAATAATTTATGTCATAAAATAAACCATAGCAACTTGTTTTTGTGATTGCCAAATGTAGTTTCATTACTACATTGGTGTAAACATCTTTTGAGTAATTTCAATCTTGTATTAAGACTGGATTTGCATGATAACACATCATTTTATTACTTATAGAATGCATTTTCTGAGGATTTTGAATATAAATCTCTTCCGAATTATCGTGCCACGTTGTGGATAGGAACATACAGAAATCTTTACTGATGACTCCCATCCGGGGAGCATGTCACCCTTTTGGTCTGAGCTGTAATGCTGAAAATGGGTAGAGATCAAGCTGAGCTAGAAGAGAGATCTGCTCTATTTTCCTTCCCTGAACCGTGCTCATTTTCTAATTCGTGTTTTGGGAAAACTTTGATTTCCTGAAGTATGTCAGTTGACACAGGACAACTCATGACATAGCCTGGCAACAATAACATGAGCAGAATTCCATGAACATGAAATTGTGCTGTCCTCAGTTGCTTTTAGGGTTGGGTTTTATCTAATCGGATAAACACAAAGCAAGACAGAAAATGAGGGAGGGAGCCCCATATTGAAAAACAGACGACCCAGAAGTAATGGTGCAAAACTGGGTGCTCAAATCTCAGCTTAACCACAGCAAAGATCTCCAGAACATTTCGGCATACTACAGCACTAGCAAGGACCCACTCAACTGAGGAAAGAATAAAGTTTTGACGTGGCACATTTCTCCTTTGTGTGTCTTCTGGTCCTAATTTAAAATGCTTGCAAGTGACATAACAGGACGGCTTCTTCCCCCAACCCATATTCTGATATAAAACATTCAAAAATAAGTCCCGCTGTGCAGGTCACAGAAAATCCTTGCTTGCAGACAACGGATTTCAATGGGAATGCTTATCTAAGACCAGTTTCAGAAGTGTGTATGTCAGGTCCAAAGACGTAGTGCAAGCTGCTAATCAAATCTGCCTGTAACATGACTGTTCTCTCTGTAATTTTTAATCTTTTTTTAAGGTTTCTAACACTTTCTGACTTCCTACCCCTGCTCTTTGCACACCAGGTTCACTGGGAAGGGCCTGCAAACTTGTGCAAGGTGTGAAAGAAGGTCAGAAATCACAAAAATGGGTAAGTAGCAATTTGTTTGGGGTATTTAGAGTGTTTAGAGCATGACAACAAAGCTTCTCATGACTTCTTTTAATTTATTACTGAGACGGTTTACTCACCCATCACTAAGAGTATATTAGGTAGGGAAAAGAACAACATCTCCTTAACTAAGCAGGAAGAAGCAGCGACATGCAATTTGCTCTTTTGTTAACATTGACTATTGAAGAAATGTTTAAAGAAAGTGAAATAAAACAAACAGTTATGAAATAGCAAATCTTTATTTTGAAACATAAATGGCCATTACAGCCTTATTTAACACAAAAGCACTGACCAATGTAAAGAAATCACAGGAGGTGTAAGATGTATACACTCTACAGTAGTATTTTACTATAAAAGCATGGACCCCTGCTGGCATATGTAATTTAATGTGCAGCATGCCTCTCCTAATTCAATCAGGTCTCTACATCCCTTCTTTTATATTCCAATTGGATTCCATGTGCTAAGGCCATCAAGATTTTCAGGATGAAATGAATGCTTGTATTAATCCAGCAATTTCCATTTAAAACACAGCATCGATTTGATTAATAAGGTTTGATGCTGAATAATTATACGGCAAATATGTAGGATATAGAAAAACCACAGATGTGACCACCAGCAAAAGCCTTGTGGGAGAAGGGGGTCAAAGGGAAGCAATGGCCATGACTGAGGTGATGAATTCTTGGCTTTCCTCTTATGCAATTAACAAGCAATGCTTCTATTAATTTGCCACCCCCAGAGTCTTCACTGGTCAGATGTGTCAGGGTCAAGGGGCATAGGGGCAGAGCAGGGGTCAGCATCACAGCAACCCTGAAAAGAAATGGGAAAATGAAAGAAATCCAAATTAAATGGTGGAGTATACTTTTAGCAGTGTAGCGGGGTGGGAGGCATCTCTTTAATGTTAAGGCTCCTGTTTTAGAATAATAAAAAATGTTCTCTGCACATTTAATTCAAAGTAATCAATCTGAGGTGCAGCGCTTGAGCATCCAATAAAAGAAAATCAATGTGGTCTCTACAAGAGAAGACAAACAATGCCAGCTTTTACTAAAGGGATTATAGGTTAACATTTATTCAGTGTATTGTAATCTGATGTCAAGTGGTATAAAATCAAGCCAACAATCCATTACCACCCGTTATAGGCTAGGTGCTGATCTCATGCAAATTGACTTTTCATAGAACTTATTAAATCATTTCTGTGTTCTAGCTATGGAACATTTTTATACAGCCACTGAACTTCAATAAATTCTATTTCATACTTGTACTGAGGAATATCAAAAAGACAAATATTTGTCATTTGAAAGCACAGTTTAAATTTTTCTGTGGTTTCCTTGTGCTTACCATCATTAATTAATCAAATAGAATGTAGCTTGTCTTAGATTAGTAACAAGCAAAACAAAAAAAACATTAATTTGAGAACCGACATAAAGCAGTAGTTCTCTGACTCTCCAGCTTGGTCTTGCAAACCTCCCACAAGTGTTATTAATTTTTAAGTATAACAAATTGACCAAAAAGTGCCGTTTTCAAAAGATGCCTATGCTGTTTAGAGATAATCACAGTAATTTGTAATAAAATGCTTTGCAGGGAAGAAGGATTTCATGTAAATGTCAGCTCTCAAAAGAAATCTTTGACAATGAAAGGCCCAATCCTGTTCCCAAGCAAAATAAATCAGAATTTACCACTGATGTTAGTTAGGGTGAAACAAGTTTCTCATGTCTGCATTTAAGAAGCCACAGTAAAAGTAGTAAAGCCATTTAAATGATATATCATAAAAAAGGATTCGTATCCATCACATGCATTTTCTAGGTGTTCATTGATAGGAATACAGGGGGGTTGGATATGTGACTCAAAACCCCAATTTGTCCTGTTGGTTGCTGGTCGTAGTAATAGACACTTATTCACATCAGCTGGGGTGAGGACTGTGCTCTTTTCAAGTCTCACAAAAAGTCAGTAATCTTGAGTTTAACATAGTATGAAATAGCTATAGGAGTTGTCAAACTTAACATTATTTTTTAAAGAGTCTGGTTCCTTCTTGGGGTTGGGTCACTTTCATGTGTGTGGAAAAACATTACCACATGTTTGAAAATATTGCTGATATTCTGCAGATTCTATTGCACTGCAGCTCTCTGCTACTTCAAAACACTTCAGAGTCAGAAGGAGGTAGGAAGGGAAATTGGACATGACATTATTTTTATTATAAAAGCTAAGCTTGGTTTTGCCACCCTTGACACAACAGAAGAGTTTTTTGTGGTTCTTTCTTTTTCTTTCTTTCTTTCTTTCTTTCTTTCTTTCTTTCTTTCTTTCTTTCTTTCTTTCTTTCTTTCTTTCTTTCTTTCTTTCTTTCTTTCTTTCTTTCTTTCTTTCTTCCTTCCTTCCTTCCTTCCTTCCTTCCTTCCTTCCTTCCTTCCTTCCTTCCTTTCTTCCTTTCTTCCTTTCTCTCTCTTTCTTT